>NC_037675.1:51535413-51835413 GCF_003255815.1 Theropithecus gelada | reverse complement strand
ACAATTTATTTTGTTTTCCAGGAGATGATTTTTCTTTGATTCAACAAGAAATATTTATGGTTAAAGAATGTAAACATTGTAACATCGTTGCCTACTTTGGGAGTTACCTTAGGTAAGAGGGAAAAAAAGCATCATCTCTCTCTGTATTTTATATACTCTTTGCTACTACACTCTCTCCCTTCCATGCAAGTGCTACTGTATATGTATGTTTTTAAACACTGCAAAGTTCTAAATTTTTTAGAGTCTTCCTATTTCTAGGGTATTCCCCTATTATATATTAATAATGGTACTCCCATTTTTACAGTTGTACCTTATCTGGCAATTTTAATGAAACATTATAAGTGATTACAAGTAAGTGTTTTAACTTATAAAACTGATCATATTCTAAACCACTTAAGTTGGGAACAAAGCTGAAATTAATGTGCTTTTCTGTATATTATAGCAAGATTGCATGGCAGTTTCCTGTTGCACTTTGCAGTCCATCCTGAACCTTGGTGTGCTAAAGAGTGAGAGCCTCAGAGTATTTCAGTGATTGAGGATTACTAGCTAATACAGTTTTCTTTCTTTTTCATATTAGTCGGGAAAAACTATGGATTTGTATGGAATACTGTGGTGGCGGATCACTTCAAGATATTTACCATGGTACTGTTAATTTGACTTTACATTTTAAACAGACTTTGGTTTTAATGATTGTTGTTTGATATTTCCAGTTAACCACGGATATTAACAGGTAGACTTACTATTTTGCATGCTTCTGTTCCCGGAGCACTGCATAACAGAAATTGATACTTATTTTTTATTGGTTAGTCAATTAAACTTGCCTGAGCCCGAACTGAGAAATGCAAAAGTATTTATATAATCCAAATTTTACTCTTTAAATATAATCTCTAGGAAAGTGTTTTATCTACAAATGAAACTTCCTAAATTTCCTTGTAAAAAAAAATTGAAATGCAAGGGGTAACTCACAGAAAGGAAGTTACATGTCTGTCTTAATAACTTAATCTGCTAACCAGAAAAACAATTTACTTGTTACTGTAATATTTTTGTATTAATATGTATGTTTTAAAGTTTCGAGTATTTTATTTAGTATTCCTTTAATTTAGGCAGTTTTCTGAGCTGAATTTGACATTACTTTCTAATACTGTTTAGAAAGTTTTAGTTTTGGCTCTACTGTTTAGCTTTTAATTTGTTTTGTTGCTGCTGGCAATTTCTTGAATTTCTAGAATTTATGAGACTAAACGTAGATCCTTATAATTTTTCTTCTCCTTGTTTAACATGGATATGGGATAGTAAAACTCCCATTGCAGCTACTCATTTTATAATTCGTTTTGAAGAATTATGTGAAATATTTTTAAAGTTTCTATGCTGAAATCTTTATATTGGAAACCTTATCAAATTTTAGTTATGCAGTTTACAAATGCAGCCACAGTAGATATAAAAACAGAAGTGCTATTTCACTTCAAATAATAGGTTGTAACTACAGAGCTTAGTTTTAAAATGTCAATCAATACAGCAGTGGTTAAATAAACTACTCTTCAACTTGTAATATGGAATACTGTGTGGCACTTAAAAAGATGAAGTTACTTCGTAATTATTGATCTGGGTATATATCCCTAAGGCTTGTTTTTAAATGGAAAAATTGAATCATGAAAGAGTATGTATAACATACTTGGTCATACTTAGGCTTTTAAAAATTATATTCTTATAAGTATAAATATACAATGTAAATGTATAGCAAAATGAAAGAATACCTACCAGTTGATTAAATCATTACCACAGGAGAGGGAAAGCAGAGCTCAGAAGTAAATTTTTAAATTATAATGAAAGCTTATCAATGTAGTACTTAATTATCAATTTTAAAATGTCATAATTATCTAATTTTGTCACAACAAATAATCCATAACAAAAATTCTGACTGATGTCTAAACACTGATCACTACGTCTTTATTAACAAAAATGTTTAACATCACATAACTGTTACAAATACACAAATTATGATGATTCAGGCTATCTCTTATGCATATGGATTTAAAATTCTCTGTGCCACTGGATTTAATTTTTTTCTATGATTTTATAAAGAATTGCTATCTTCTCATGCCTGTAATCCCAGCACTTTGGGAGGCCGAGGTCAGGAGTTTGAGACCAGCCTTGCCAACATGGTAAAACCCCATCTCTACTAAAAATATAAAAATTAGCTGGGCGTGGTGGCAGGCACCTGTAATCCCAGCTACTTGGGAGGCTGAGGCAGGAGAAATCACTTGCACCTGGGGGCGGTGGTTGCAGTGAGCCAAGATCATGACACTGCACTCCAGCCTGGGCGAGAGAGCAAGACTCTCATAAATAAATAAATAAATAGCTGTCTTTTCTATGAAAAGTTTTTATTCAGTAATTGTAATTTTTATCCATTTAAATTTTTATAAAATGAGAGCACTCTTATGGATAAAATCAAGCTATATAGCTGGCTCTTTTTTTTGCAACTTCTAAGTTTAAAGAATAGCTTTGAAACATTAATTTTATTTTTTTCACAAAATTTTGACTTTCTCTTACTAAACCTGATATTTGTTGAATTAAATTGAACCTAAGTAGTACCCATCCTGGTAGTTAGTATACTAGATAGCATAATAATCAAGAAAATCTACACTTATAATTAGGTGTTGTTAATAAAGTGACTTTTCTTCTTTTACTACTATTTATCATGTTACTAAGAATCAGAAGTTTATTTTCCTGAATGGGTAAAGAGAGCCAGTGGTTAAAATATGCAGTAGAATACTTCTGTAGGTGAAGAATACCCATGATTACCTGATTTGGTTTCACTGTCAGTAGATACCACCCCAGAATTACTCTCATGGTATTGAAAGGCATAGTCACAAAACCTCTGGTTGAGTTCTTGAAATAAGAAGAATTTTATATTTCATATTAGGGAGAGATCTGGTTGCCGAAAGTGACATGGTTATTTTTTAAATTCTTAGATAAGGTACTAGATCAAGCCTGTCTGTTTTGATAGGTGTGGTAAAGAATTATGCTGAAGAAATAGCATCTTGATCTTTAAAAAAGTATATGATGCCTTTTTATATATTGGAACAGTCAATCTCTTTATGGTTCTCTATTTCTCTGTAACACTAATTAGTTATATGTATTTCTTCATTTTTGAAAAATTATTCAGGTTTGCTTTCTATAGACCTTCCTATGATGCATACCACTATGCTTTGCACATGAGTGCTTAATATTTTCACGGACCAAAGTTATATGGAGTTAAATCTTTTATTTTTAAAGTACATTTGAAAAAATTCTCAGTGTTACCTTTCGTTTTTGTCTGTTGATGACAAAAATAATACATCCTCACAATCAGAAAAGAAATCATCCAACTATATAAATAGAAGTTGTTTTATAATAGTTTGTCTGTTTTTTTGTTTTTTTGTTTTTTCCGAGACTGTGTCTCGTTCTGTTGCCAGGCTGGAGTGCAGTGGTGCGATCTCAGCTCACTGCAACTCCCGCCTCCCTGGTTCAAGCAATTCTTCTGCCTCAGCCTCCCAAGTAGCTGGGACTACAGGTGCGCACCACCACGCCCAGCCAATGTTTGTATTTTTAGTAGAGACGGGGTTTCACCATGTTGGCCAGGATGGTCTCCATCTCTTGACCTCGTGATCCACCCGCCTTGGCCTCCCAAAGTACTGGGATTACAGGCGTGAGCCACTGCGCCTGGCCTAGTTTGTCATTTTTTAAGTAGACTGTTTTTAATCTGTTAGGTTTAATTGTATAACATTGTGTTCTCTTTTTCTTTCTAGTTACTGGACCATTATCAGAATTGCAAATAGCCTATGTATGCAGAGAAACTTTACAGGTACTGTATTTTCTTAATGTAGTTAGAAAGGCAATTCTAAGTTGACAATTGATAACTATAAAATGATAGTCTGTCTTAAAGAGAAAGGGAAAGGGTAAAACAAAATGATTTTTCTGTTAATCTCTTATAATTCTGTAAAACTAGTTATTTTTCTTTCATGAATGAATCACATGAATTCATTTAAGCTGATGCCGACATATACAGTGATCATATGTGGACTTCCACTTTGATGCTGATGCACACCATGGTCATGTGAGGTATTCTGCTTTATAGCACTTGGCCCTCAGTTATGTAAACTGGTTTTCAAGAATGAATCACCAAACCTCTCAATTGTAACAAGTTGTCTAAGTGTTCTCTTCAAGTTTATGGCAGTAAAAGGAATCTCTTCCATGAGACGTAGGGGCTTTTACTATTTCTCTTGAAATAAAATAAGTTAGCACAGCATTAACCCAAGGCATTATCTGAAAACCCTAGTTCTATGTGATATTAACAGGTGTTAATGATAGCAGAATCTCTTTTTGTAAGTTTGGTTAACATTGCATTAAACAGATTTCTTTACTTCAGGGCCTGTGAGAACTTTAAGTATGCTAAAATAGGTTATGAATATTCAATAAAGATATAGAGTATGTGGTATTTCTCCCAATTTGTTTATTTTTTTCAGAGCCCTGAAAGACTACTCACTGAGAAAATTAGTAATTAACAATTTTGTTTATATACTTTAAGGCATTTAAGTTAGGAGGAGGGAATAAGTAGTAGTGATTGTGGTTTGTATTTTTGTAATTTACAACTGATAATTGTTAATTAATTCTTCTATCCCTACATTTCCTAGATTGTGTAGTTTGTTTAGAAATGAAATTGATACTCTATGCGTTGTTCTTTCATCTTTTTCAAAATGGGAGAGTGGGCTGATCTAGGAAAAAGTTCTAGTCAGTTTTGAAGAGTTGGTTCCCACATGCCTTAAAAGACATAACCACTGCCAAATCTTAGAGATAAATCAGATTAATTTATCTGACATATATATATTTATATGTAGAGAGAGATGTATAATATATATGTATATATGTGTGTGTATATTCCTGTAACATTTGCATAACATAGAAACCTACTTTATTGTATCTACATAAAATACAAACTTAATCATACACTCGTAGCAGGGAATTATTGACAAATTCATTTTCTTTGTATTTTAATTTCCAGAGTTCATTGTTTCCCTAAGTATTAAACAAAGTACTGAGTGGGGGTGAAAAATTAAAAAAAAAAAACAACAAAGTTCGATTTGTACTCTGGCGCTGGTTTATGACCTTAACCATTTATATAGTTCTAGTTCCCAAAATACAATGCTGCACTGCATAACATTTCGGTCAACAGTGGGCTACATATACAACAGTGGTCCCATAAGGTTTTAATACTATATTTTTAGTGTACCTTTTCTATGTTTGGATATGTTTAGATACACAGTAATTGCCATTGTGTTACAGTTCCTACAATATCAGTACAGTAATGTGCTGCACAGATTTGTAGCTTAGGAGCAATAGGGCTATACATACACCCTAGGTGTTTAGTAGGCTATATGTATATACCATCCATGTTTATGCAAGTGCCCTCTATGATACTTGCACAACAAAATTGCCTAACAATGCATTTCTCAGAATGTATGCATCCCTATTATGTAATGCGTGAGTATATAAAATGAGGCTTATTTGCAAGAACATGGATGGAACTAGAGATCCTTATGTTAAGTGAAATAAGCCAGGGACAGAAAGACAAACATCACATGTTCTTTCTTATTTGTGGGATCTAAAAATCAAAACAATTAACTCATAGACATAGAAAGTAGAAGGATGGTTACCAGAGGCTGAGAAGGGATTTGATATGGTGGCGGGGGAAGTGGGGATGATTAATGGGCACCAAAAAAAAGAATGAATGAGTAAGTCCTAGTATTTGATAACACAACAGGGTGACTATAGTCAATAATAACTGAATTTTATATTTTAGTATAACAAAGAGTGTCATTGACTTGCTTGTAACTCAAAGGATAAATGTTTGAGGGGATGGATACCCCTTTCTCCATGATGTGCTTATTTCACATTGCCTGCCTGTACCAAATAAATACCCCATAAATATATACCTACTATTTACCCACAAAAAATACAGAAAATTTTTTTTAAAAAAAACCTAATATGAAGCTTAGGAAGGGAATACCTCCAAGATTATTTCCAGTTTTAAAATTCTATTATGCAGATAAACTTCCATATCTGGTCAAAATTGAGTAACAAGAAGTAGATTTACCATGCTACCCAAAACAATCAAATAAAGTAGGCAAAATATATGAAACAGTGATTTTCAAGAAACTGAACGTCAGGTAATGAAGGACAGTGAGGCCTGAAAAATAGGAAACAAATCAGGGAAGCCATATAATTGCCCCAGCTTATGGCCTTTGGAAAGTTTTCAGGCCACGGTATAGGGAGAAGGAACCCAGGTGGGGTCCCAAGCCAGTTAGAGTATTTAAGGTAGAGTATTGGAGAGTACTTCAGAGTATTGGAGTATTTTTGAAAATTCAAAAATATACAGCCCCAACAAAGTAAAATGCACAATGTTGGGTGTCTTCTCAAAGATTACCAGACAAGCAAAGAAGCATAATAAAATGAAAATCAGTAAAACCAACCCACACTGACAGAGATGCTAGAATTCGCAGACAAAAACTTTAAAACAGTTATAATAACTGTTTAAGATGCTTAACAAGTTGAGATATGGAAGGTATAAAAAAGGCCCAAGTCAAACTTCTAGAGATGAAAACCACAGTGTCTGATGGAGTTAGCAAAGGACGAAATTAATAGATGATTAAATATTGCAAAAAATGTATATTAGTTTGAATTTGAGGGCATAGAGATGGAAAATATTCAGAATGAAACATGGAAAGAAAAAATAATTTTTTCTAAATGTAGAGTATCATTAAGCTGTAGGACAATTTCAAATGGCCTAATATGGATATAATTGATGTCCTTGAAGGGACAACAGAAAAAAAGGGACAAAAATGAGGGGGGAAAAAAAAAAGAACAGAGGGACAAAGAGAAAAAAGGAAAACGAAAGAGAAAAGGGAGAGATGGCTGAAAATTGTCCATATTTGATGATAACTATTAATATGAACCCACAGATCCAAAGTGCTCAACAAACCCTGAGCACAAAAAAAAGAAAAAAAAAAAAAATGAAAAAAAACTACACTAAGACACATGAATCAAATTGCTTATTTGGTTAGAACATCTTAGAAGAGTTCAGAACAGGACTCGTGATATACAGAAGAACAAAGACAAGGAAGATTTATTGTTAGAAATGAGTGAGAAGACAGTGGAAAATCTTTAAAGTACTGGAAAGAAATTGTCAACCTAAAATTCTATTCCTAGAGAAAATATCTTTCAAAAACAAAGACAAAGTAGAGTTTTTCAGACTTACAAACACTGAAAGAACAAATCACCAGCAGACCCATCCTACAAGAAATGTTTAAGAAAGTCCAACATTATGCTCAAAGAAAATGCTCATTGGAGCATTTTGTATTTTCTATTTTCTGATTAGGGATGCTTAACCAGTATATATTCTGCAAGTACTAAAAAACCTGAAATCTGGAATATTTCTGGTCCCAAGCATTTTGGATAAGGGATATTCAGTCTGTACTTACAGGGAAATTTATAGCAGTAAATAGAAACTCTCAAATTAATACCCTCAGCTTCCACCTAAGAAGCTAGAAAAAGATGAGCAAATATAATGCAAAGTAAGCAGAGAAAGGAAAAAAAAAAAAAGATTAGATTAGAAATAAAAGAAATGGAAAGGAGAAAAATAGTAATAGAGAATATCGATGAAATAAAAATCTGATTCTTTGAGACGAGCAATAAAAATGATAAACATCTAGACAGATTGATCAGGGAAAAAAGTAAAAAGAGAAGAAACAAGTGGTCAGCATCAGAAATGAATGATGGGATGTCAAGACAGAATTTATAGATATTAAATAACAAGACAGTATTATGAACAGTATTATGCCAATAAAGCCTACAACTTAGATTAAATGGGCAGTTTCAACAAGAGATAAAAACTACCAAAGCTCACTCAATTATAAGTAACCTGAATAATCCTATATGTATTCTCACAAAGAAAACTCCAAGCCAGATGGTGCCATACAGTCAATTCTACCAAACATACAAGAAAGAAATAATGCCAATCCTATATATACCTTTCTAGAAAATTGAAGAGTGAGGAATAACTCCCGAATCATTTTGAGTCAGCATTATTCTGACACCAAAATTAGACAACAATCTTACAAGAGAACAAAACTACAGGCTAATGTTCTTCATAAACCTGGGTGTAAACATTAAATATAAAAGGTTTAGCAAAGGTAATCCAGTAATATATTTTAAAAGTTAATACATCATAAACAAGTGGAATTTATTCCAGAATGCAGTGTTGGTTTAATATCCAAAAATCATTTCATCTTAACAACTAAAAAAGAAAAACCACATTATCATCTAAATACACACAGAAAGGGCATTTAGCAAAATCCAGCAGTCATTCCTGATAAAAAATTCTGAACACGCTAGGAATAGAAAGGAACTTGGTCAACCTGATAAAGGATACGTGTGAAAAATCTATGATAAAATCATACTTAATGGTAAAAGACGGGATGTTTTTTCCTCCAAGCTCACTCAAACAGAGTGGTGAAGTCTGCCTTTACTACTTACTTTTCAACATTGTCCTAGAGGTTTCAGCCAGTGCAAAAAGAGAAAATAATGAAATAAAAGGTATCTGGATTAGAAAGTAGGAAGTATAACTCTCTTTATTCACAGACCACATCATCATCTAAATAGAAAATGGAATAAAATCTACAAAGTAGCTACTAGAACTAATAAGTGAGGCTAGAAATATTCACTACCAATAAACAAAAATCACTACCAATAAATATTCACTACCAATAAACAAAAATCAATCAGATTTCTATATACTAGCAACGGACAATCAGAAATTGAAATAATACAACATATAATAACATAAAGAATATGTTATACATTCTTAGGGGTAAATATGATAAAATATGCATAAACTCCTGCATATAGAAAACTACAAAACTGCCAAGAGAAATTAAAAACCCAAATAAATGGAGAACAATACCATGTTCACAGACCAGAAGACTCAGTACTGTTAAGATGATAATTCTTCACAAATTGATCTATAGATTCAGTGCAACTCCAATCACAATTTGAGAAGGCTTTTTATTAAAGAAGTTGGCATGCTGATTCTGAAATTGCTGTGGAAATGCAAAACACCTAGAATAGTCAAACAACTTTGAAACCCTGATCTATAGTGCCAGAAAGCAGATCAGTGTTTGTGAGGGTTGTGGGGAAGAATGGGAAAATTATAAAGGAGCATCACATAAGGAAACTTTTAGGGGTAATGAATATGTTCGGTATCTTGATTGTGTTTAGTGAAATATTTCTGATGTTTATCAGAAAATAAATTAGAAATCTTCAGGCCGGGTGTGGTGGCTCACGCCTGTAATCCCAGCACTTTGGGAGGCTGAGGAGGGTGGATCACTTGAGGTCAGGAGTTGTGAAACCCCACCTCTACTAAAAAATACAAAAATTAGCCAGGCATAGTGGCGCATGCCTGTAATCTCAGTCTCTTGGGAGGCTGAGGCAAGAGAATTGCTTGAACCCAGGAGATGGAGGCTGCAGTGAGCCAAAATCGCTGCCACTGCACTCCAGCCTGGGCAAGAGAGTGAGACTCTGTCTCAAAAACGAAAACAAATCTTTAAAATATAGTAAACATTGATTTACTTACCTGGGTTTTTTCTCCCCAAACTAGACAGTCTAGTTTTTCTTATTCGATAAGAATTTAAGTAGAAAATTTAGGAGTCACATTTACAGTTTTGCTGATACTTTTTTTTTTTTTTTAACTTTTAGGGTCTTGCCTATTTGCATACTAAAGGCAAAATGCATAGAGATATCAAAGTAAGTTCATTTAATACATTTAAATTGCCAATTCTATTGGAAGAAATTTTATGATGCTAATTTAATAGTATTTGTATTTTTTGTTCTAGGGTGCTAATATTTTATTGACAGACCATGGCGATGTAAAATTAGGTATGTTAAAGTTTTATAAAATTTTAAATGAGAATTAACATTATACACTTTTCATTTTCATATCAAGAGTCGCAATAATGTTTAACTTTTGATCCAGTAATTTTACTCCCAAAATTCATTTTAAGGAAATTAAACCTAAAGTTGGAAAATCCATATTCACTGAAGCATGAACGATAATATTACTTATGGTAGAAAAAATGCAAACATAAGTCTAGCAATAGAAAAACTGTTAAACTGTGATAAATCTATTCAATCATTGATATCTATGAATTTGTAAGAGTAAAATCTGGTGTGTTAAATGACAAAAATGGACTGTATATTTATTTAGTATTTTACAACCACGTATTTCTATGTGTTATTTTGTTTGTTTTGAAAGAGATGGTCTCACTCTGATATCCAGGCTGGAGTACAGTGACTCAGTCATAGCTCACTGTATACTTGGACTCCTGGCCTCAGGCGATCCTCCCACCTAATCCTCCCAAGTAGCAGGGATTACAATACAATGATGTTTAACTACAACACTTAAAAAGTTTATACATAGAAAAAATGACTGTAAAAAAAATAGTACCAGAATGCTATCCTTATTATATTAGGATAAAAGGAATATAGGTGTGTGTTTTTCCCATGTGTTTTATTTTTTATGCTTTTTTTCTCTTTTTCCCAAATTAACTTCATTGTGTATATAATAAAAATATTTTTTGTTAACTTCATTCTTAATAAAGTACATTTTCATTCTAGTAAAGTGCCAATAAATTTTTTTTAATAAGTGTGTTGTGAACTAAGCAAGAAGAGATTTCGGTATTCAATTTATATACATTTTTCTAACATTAATATTTGATTTATTAATACTGCCATGCCTAAGGGTGAAAGTAAAAATGTTGTTTGATGTACTGTAAAGAACTAAAATTTTCTGGTTTTTTCCTCACCAGCTGACTTTGGTGTGGCTGCAAAAATAACAGCTACCATTGCAAAACGAAAATCTTTCATTGGCACCCCTTATTGGTAAGACATTACTGTGATTGAATTTGATCCATTTTCATTTCTTCATGGTTTAGTGATCATCCTCGATACTTGATAATAGAAGTGATTATTAAAAATAGGGAGATTTGCGTGCTCCTTGATATTATCATAAGTTCTGGTTGGGTTAGGGAACTTTGATGCTTATATTCATGGTGCAGCCTTCCCTCTGTTGAAGTGTTAATAGTTTTCACTATCTATATGATTTTATATTGAGAGGACTCTTAGGTATGAAATTTTCAAAAGATTTGCCTCCTGTAATTTTCTTACCCTTTCTTCTGGCATTTATTCTATTTTAATCTAGGACTTTTCTACTTTATTTTATTTTAAGTTCCGGAGTACATGTGCAGGATGTCCAGGTTTGTTACATAGGTAAACGTGTGCCATGATGGGTTTGCTGCACCTATTGACCCATCACCTAAGTTTAATCTAGGATTCTTCTTCCTGGTTGTTAAAACTCCTACATCCTACCTACTATTAGTCTTACCAGCCACCCTACTCTTAGTGCATTCCACTGATTACTGACAAAATAATCTTTCTAAAACACTGCTTTCATTATTGACAGATGATAGAAATAAAAAGCCTCGTAACAAAACCTTAATATTTAAAATAGTGAATGTTTTAAAGGTGACATTTGCAGTTTGTGTGAAAGGTTGGATTCTTTTCTTTTTTTTATCTTCTTCTTTTTTTTCTGAGACGGGGTTTCGTTCTGTCGCCCTGGCTAGAGTGTGGTGGCACAATCACAGCTCACTGCATCATTGATCTCCCGGAGCCAGATGATCCTCCCATTTCAGCCCCCGAAATAGCTGAGACTACAGGCATGCAACATCACAGCCAGCTAATTTTTTGTAATTTTTTTTGTTGAGACAGGGTTTCATCTAAAACTCCTCGGCTGGTCTAAAACTCCTGGTCTAAAACTTAAGTGATCCACCTCCCAAAGTGCTGAGATTACAGGCTTGAGCCACCGTGCTTGGCCAATTTAGATTCTTTAAGGTGCAGTGTTTGGATAATTTATTATTTGAAAATAAATTTAAGTAGCTCTGTACCTCATACCTGATGTCAAAAAATGGCATGTGGAAATAGTTAAGTACAAAAATGAAACCAAAAGAGCCATCAGTAACTATCTGCTTTAAGAGCTGAGGAAGCCTTTCTGGCCATAAAGCATAAAACCTTAAAAGGAAATGCTGATAGATTTAACTGCATGAAAATTTAAAACTTATGTATGTCCACCAGCTTAAGCAAAATTAAAAGGCAAGTAAAAAAACAGGAAATATTGTCTAAAATATGCCAAACTAGGTTTAATATTTTTAATATGTAAGTTCTTTTAAGTCGATAAAAAGAATGTCTCATTAGAAGCAATTAGTAAAATAATACATATTAGGTATCATAAAGTATGATAATGGATCACAAGAAGTTACAGATTTCTTTTTTTTTTCTAATACCAACTCCATTAGCCAAAAAAGTGGCATAGACTTATTTGTGTCAAAAGAGAGTATTTTTTCCATAAAAAAGAAAGGTAGAATATATCTAATTGGTGAGGCGTAACCAAAACTTTTCACATGAGGCCAGTAAGAAAATCCCCAAAATTAACAAAGACTCAGTTTTCAATGACACATTAATCACAGACCAATTAAAAAGCTACATAAAAATCTTACCTACATATTAGAAATACATTTTTAATTCATCCATACATAGATCCAACAACCTTTTAGAAATATAAAGAAAAATTTTTATTAACTGACAAAAAAACACTACATATTGAATTCACTTAACTGTCACTTAAAGGGTATCTACAGAATTCTCACCTCAATATTTTAATGGAAAATAAGTGGAAATCAATAGTCCAGAGATCCTCATTAAGAATGAGCCACTGATGAACACAATATATTTTTAATTTGTATAACATTTCATTCATGTGCATGTTTTGAGCATTAGTCAATGTTTAATTTGCATCAGGCTTTCCAAATTAAATTTATAAGATTTCTTTTCAATAGGCATTCTTAGATGACTTTTGAAATAATTATTAAAATGGAAACTTACCTGTTTTGCCAAGTACTAGGATTTAGATGAAGAATACATTCTTATAAGATTCATCTCCAGTGTGCACATATCATGTGTCTTTGAATGTACCTGAGAGAAACAAAGGCATCCCCACATTCCGTATGTTTACAGGGTTTTTCAGAAATGACTTCTTTCATGTCTTCATCTAGAACTGGAAACACTGAGGACATTACCACATTGTTTACATGCATATTTTCCCCCCATATGAGTTTTTTGTATTTTCAAAGGGAAGCGGCAAAAATACATGCCTTCCCATATTCCTTACATTCATAGGTTTTTCTTCAGTATGAGTTTTTTTAATGTGTTCAAAGGGAACTGGAACATGCAAAGGCTTTACAACATTTCTCATATACATATGGTTTTTCTCCAGTATAATTTTTTTCATGTTTTCAAAGATAACTCAGATAATTGAATGTTTTCCCACATTCCTTACATTCCCAGGATTTCTGTGAAGTATAATTTATTTCATGTTTTACATACAGAACTGGAATATCTGAAGGCTTTATTGCATGTCTTACAATCATAGGGTTTCTCTCCAGTATGAATTCTGTCATGTTTCAAGGTAGTTGAAACGACTAAAGGCTTTACCACATTTTTTTTTTTTTACCTTCATAGAGTTTCTCTCCAGTATGAGTTTTTTCATGTGTTCGAAGGGAACTGAAATGTCTGAAGGTTTTACCACATTTTTCATATTCATAAAGTTTATCACCAGTATGAGTTCTCTCATGTGTTTGAAGGCAACTGAAACAACTGGAGGATTTACCACATTTTTGACATTCATAGGGTTTCTCTCCAGTATGAGCTCTTTCATGTCTTCTAAGGGAACTGTATTGATTGAAGGCTTTACCACATTTTTTATAGTCACAGGATTTCTCTCTAGTATGTGTTCTTTCATGTCTTCACATGGGGCGGAAATGACTAAGACTTTACCACATTTCTTACATGTATAGGGTTTCTGTCTAGTAGTATTTCTTTCATGTTTCTGAAGGGAACTAGAAAGAAAAACTCCCTTACCATATTTCTTACATGTAAAAGATTTTTCACCAGTATGAGCCCTTTGAAAGCAACTAAGACAACTTAATTATTTCACATATTCCATACATTCATAGGGTCTCTCTCCAGTATGAGCACTTTTGTGGTTATGAAGGTAACTGGAATATCCAAAGGCTTTATCACATGAGATTTTTCTCTACTATGAGTTCTTTTATGTTTTTGAAAAGAACTGCAGAATCTCAAGTCTTTACCAAATTTCTTCCATTCATGGGGTTTTTCTCCAATGTGAATTACTTCATGTCTTTGAAGTAAATAGGGAAATGTAAATGTTTTCTCATGTTTCTTACATTAAGTAATGGCCTGCAGGTCATGGCTAGGGGCATGCAACCCCTACAGACTTCTTTGTTCCTTCTTTGCTCTCAGTGCTTCACTTGACTAACCTAAAAATATATATATTCTGAATAATGTTTCCCTTGATGAACAAATTAAATGACTTTTTTCTATCAAATTGGAAAATGTTTGGAATTATGGGCATACTTGCTATTGCTAAATATTTGGCAGTGAGAGTAGAAATTGGTAGAATAGGGGTTAGGGAGGGAGAGCATAAGGAAGAATAGCTAATGGATGCTGGGCTTAATAGTGATACCAACATGATGGGTTAATCTGTGCAGCAAACCACCATGGCACACATTTACCTGTGTAAAAAACCTGCACGTCTTGCACATGTACCCTGGAACTTAAAAGTTGAAGGAAAAAAAAAAAGAAATTGGTAGAACAATTTTGAAGCATAATTTGATGGTAATGTTTATCAGTAACTTTAAGCAATGTTTATCTTCTTTATTCTCAGTAATTCCACATCTAGTAATTTATTAGAGAGGCATACAGATTTATATATGATAAGCTTTATCACACTGTTTTAATGATAAAAATTGAGGGAAAATAATATACAACAGGAATTAGTTAAGGGAATTACATTTATTCAGTTCAGTGGAATAATATGCTACTGTTCATGATATGTTGTTAATTTTAAAAAGCAAGACTCCAAGTAGTATATGCAATATTATACCATTTTATAAAAGGTGTGTGTGTGTAAAAATCATGGATGAAAATATGTGAAACAGGAGCTCTCTTTGAGTGGGATCGTGCTTAACTTGTTTTCTTCCATATTTTTTCACATATTCCAAATTCTTTTCAGTCAACACATACCACTTTAACGGGAAAAAAGCCTCAATAAGTATCAGTTAAATAAAAGTTAAATGAAGATATAGGTGAGTTAGATAACCTATAGGATTTCCTTCGTCACATCAGAGTCCCTCACTCTCTATGACTGTCCTTTTTGTGAATACTCTTCTAGTCTAAATTGTCTATTTTTTGTACCCTGACTGTATCAGGTGAAATACTACTACTTTAGCTTTCTTTACTGCTTCCCTAAGTTACCATTTTTCTGTGTTTATCTTAAGCTATCCCCATTCTTAAGAGGGCCACGCTCTCTACCATTCTATAGCTATGGCCAACTGATTGAATACAGTTTCCCCCTGAGCCAGGAAGTGCAACAGTCATAGTCAACTTGACATTCTGGTTAGCCACCACCACCAACTGATTCCAGTGGGTAGAGGAGATGAATCCTGTTTGCTTTCTCTGGGCTGCACCTCAGCCTCTTTCCTCTGTGAAACTTGCCTTCGGTTATCTTGCTCCATGGTGATTGTTTACTTCTCCTTACTCCTATATCCATTATTATGTTTGTAGCACTTGCATATAGTACACATCTACCTGTTCACATTTTTAGTATACATACTTTATATCCTAACCACACTTAATTTGAGAGACAGTGTGTTAATATAACTTTTTGTAGCCTAAGTACATATAAAAGCAACTTGTCCCTTGTGGATATTCAATTCAAATTAATTGAAGTTAAGTTAGTAAACGTTTGAAAAGATAAAAGAATATTTCCCCTGAACAGTATCATCTACACTTTGTAACTTCAGATGCCTTCTACAGTACTGATTCCCAAACATATAACTCCCCCTTCAGTCTTCTGCATATTCAACAGTTGTTCAATAATAGCTCTATTTCAATATCCACAAGCATTTCCTCCTCAGATCTATATCTTAAGTTAACCCCTTTCATTCTGTTCCGTCTGCTACTGCCTTTGAAAAGTTCTTGGGGTTTTTTTCCCCTTGTATTTTTGAAACAGACCTCTAACATGTCTGCCTGACTGGTTTCACCTGATTTCACACCATCCTTCATCTTGCCATGAAGTTTTAGATTGTTTGCCCTCGTAATTAAATCTTTCATTGGGTCCCCATCATTTTCATGATAAAGTCTAACCTTTTTTGTTTAATCAGTAGATGATTTATAATCTAGCCTCTACTTCTGAGGTTTCTTTTCCAAGTACTTTCTAGACTTTCTCAAACCATGTGTTACTTCCTGTCCATTACAGACTTATTTGTAAAATACGATAAAAATGAATGTATGCATTTGGACAAGCATAAATGCTTACTCTCCATTTCTGTATTTACTACAGACTGGTAGCCAGCAATGTATGGCCCCTTATCAGTTTGCAGGTGATACATTGAGCACTGTCGTGTCAACTTTCCTGGTCTCCCTAAATTTGTACTCGTTTCCTCTCACTGAAATGTCCAGGCTCCCCACCTTACTTAGAAGTCTCACCTCTTTTGGGAACTTTTCTTTGACCTTCACAGGGATTTAAGTATTCTTTTTCTTTTTCCATATTATATAACAAGATTCACAAAAACAGAAACTAAACTAAAACAAGATTTTTCCTTAGAACATAAACATTCAGAGGAGGGCATTCAAGATTCTTAATTAGTTTTAAAAGTGTATATGTGTGTGAAATAGAGATTTAAGCCTTTACTTAGTAATGTTTCTTCTTTTCTGGTAAACACGTCTCAGCCTCCTTCCCTCCAACAAGCCTAGTGATTATAACAGGAAGTAACAGATCAGATCAATATTTAACAACAAAAATGTTGTATTCATTGATTCCTTCTAGGATGGCCCCAGAAGTTGCAGCAGTAGAGAAGAATGGTGGCTACAACCAACTCTGTGATATCTGGGCAGTAGGAATAACAGCAATTGAACTTGGAGAACTTCAACCACCTATGTTTGATCTCCACCCAATGAGGTGTTCTCATTATTTATAATTATCCAGTTATTGATCAAGTCTATGGGGAAAGTGAAATGCTGATAACTCAGCATCAAGCTCATTTTTAAGAATGAAAAATAGTAAAGGTGTTGTAAGGGATTTAGGGATAATCTCATCCAAAACCTATTGTGGGCTAGTCCGAAGATAGTTTTCTCAATTCATTTTTCACAATTACAGATCAAGCTCCTTGTTCTGCTCTTCTTCTCCTTCTCACTACTGTACTTGACTAGTCTTTAAAATAAAAAAAAAAAAACCTGTCTTGTATTGTTGCTCCTAAAACAGCATAAGAGTAAATTGTCCACACTGTTTGAAGCTTTTCCATAAAACAAATTTCCCTTAATAATCACACTAGGATATGACAGTTAACATTCTTTTAAGACTTTTTGAGTCTTCCTGTTCATTCTTTTATCAATTCATCTTTTTTTTTTTTTTGTCCTATGTGGAATTATAAGTAAATGATAGAATGCAGATGAAACTTTTCTAGTTATATTTGATTTTGTTTCTTTTTATTTTGTCGAGGAATAATGAAGAGGTGTCTGTGCTGAATATAATTATCATTTACATTCTAGGATGTATTGTCTCAGAAAAAATATTTGAGGGCTTCTGAAAAGTTTTTTGATACTTTGAAGGAAAAGATAGATTAGGCTAAAATTGACACTTTAAAAATAAATGATATGAAGCTAAAAAAAAATTAACAGAATGGTAAAAGTGTTTTACTAACATAATCGGCAACTGATTAATATATACCATATAAGGAAATCATTCAAAAACTACAAGCAAAAGATAGATTAAGGTTTATGAGCAAGTACCAGATATGGGAATCTATTTGACCTCATAAGCAGCTAAAGATAATATATATTAAAAGATACCTACTTTTAGCTAGAATGCTGATAAGTACAGACCTTTTGGAAAACACTTTGATGTTATTTATTAAGGACAATACAAATGTTTCAGTGATTCCACTGTTTAGGGGATTATACTTCAGAAATAATCTAAGAAAATGCTAAGAATTATGCATTTCAGGATAACAAGGGAAAAAAATCTAAATATGTAGTAGTTGTTCAATTGCTAATCTAATTATTTAGCAGTTAAGGGGAGCGGTTACATATATATGAACCAAAGCAAAATGGAAAATTGATTATTAATGAAAAAAATTATAAATACTAATGTAAATATAATGTAATTGGTAAGCATTTAGATAAAGACTAAAAACATTAGAAACATTTTTTTAAAGTTTAGAAAATTTTAAATAATAGAATGGTGGGAATATAGATTTTTTAAAATTTTTCCTTTGAATCATTTAATTTTTAAAAAGGAAAAATGTATTTGTTATGCTATAAAAGAATAAGGAATTTGCTTAGAAACCTGGGATTTCTGTAGGAAATGCTGAAATAGAGCATTTTAGAACTTCTTAAATCCTCTATCATACTACCCCCATAGCCCAAAAGAAAATGGGTCACACGTGAGTTTATAGACAAAGTTCTCTTGTAGATTGGTTTGTGTATTTAATATACCAAGAGAATATGGGAAACCATTGTCCAAAAAAGGAAAACAATCAGGAAATGGATATAATTTGCCTGTACACCCAAAAGAAATATGGAGCCAGTCTTTGGTTAAATATGCAACCTAATGTTAGGGGAACATGTCATCTCTATGTATTAGAGAGTTATATACAATTATATAGACCTGTGCTTAAGATATAATATGGGTTACGTATGTAACAGTATAGTAGGAAAACTCTTTTCCAATGTTTGATAGGTTTGCTTTGTGAATAAGGGCTTGTTGGAAATTTAAAAATCTCTGTAGTCAAGAGAAATTTTTTGTAGCCTTATAAAGTATTAAAAATTTAATTTCTATATCCCATAGTAGTTTTTATCATTGCCCACTTATGGGGTAGTCTTGTATAAATTCATTACAGAGTATTCATTCTAATTGTTAGATGTAGTAATTTTGATATTGTTCTTTAACTATAATTTTTATTTCAGGGCTCTCTTCTTAATGTCAAAAAGTAATTTTCAACCTCCCAAACTAAAGGACAAAACAAAATGGTGAGTTAAAGAATATATGTTTTATAGAATTTTACAATCGAAAGGGGTATAGATTCAGTTCCCATATTTTATAGATAATTAAACAGAAGTTCATAGACATTAAACAGTTTTCTCAAAGCTACACAGCTGATTTGCTTGCAGACCTATGGCAAGGATCTAGATTTATTTTCTGATATTTCTTTTTTTTTTTTTTTTCTTTGAGACAGGATTTTGCTGTGTTATCCAGGCTGTAGTGCAGTGTCATGATCATAGCTCACTGCAACCTCAAACTCCTGGGCTCAAGAGATCCTCCCTCCTTTGCCTCCTGAGTAGCTGGGACTATAGGATGTGCCACCACACCTAGCTAAGTTTTGTTTGTTGTAGAAACAGGGTCTCACTATGTTGTCCAGGCTGGTCTCAAACTCCTGGCCTCAAGAGATCCTCCCACTTCAGCCTCCAAAAGTACTAGGATTACAAATGTGAGCTACTGTGCCCAGCCCAGTGTTTCTTTCTTTTTTTTGGAGACAGTGTCTCTCTCTATCGCCAGGCTGTAGTACAGTGGCACAATCTTGGCTCAATGCAACCTCTGCCTCCCGGGTTCAAGCGATTCTCCTGTCTCGGCCTCCCAAGTAGCTGGGACTGTAGGCACGTGCCACCACACCCAGCTAATTTTTGTATTTTTAGTAGAGATGGGTTTTCACCACGTTGGCCAGAATGGTCTCAATCTCTTGACCCCGTAATCCACCCACCTCGGCCTCCCAAAGTGCTGGGATTACAGGCGTGGGCCACCTCACCCGGCCCAGTGTTCTTTATAATCCAGTATTCTCATAAAATTCAATACTTTTCTTAGCTCTTTGGCAGATTGGGTAAGAAATGTGGTGAGGAAAGAATTAGAAGTGAATACATGAAGATTTTGAAGAATCATCTATTTTTGCCCTGTATTCCTTTACTTCCATTTATTTCACATTGACTTTCATGGAAGGTGATATGAAAAGGGTTCCCAGATACCATGACACTTAAAATCAGTCTCTGTTGGTTTTTCCCTCTCTTCCTTCTGTAATACTCAAAATGTTTATTACTTATTTTCATCTTCATCTCTTCTTTCTCTTACAAAGTAAAGCAGTTTACCTATCTTTATAGTCCAAAAAGATGTCATCAATTGGTTAATACAAATTAAAGATTATTTTTCTGGTAATATCTTCCCCATGCATTTAATAAAAGAAGCCGTGCGAGTAAGTTTCCAAATTCTTAAATTCTGGAATTCTTTATCTAGATTACATGGATCTTTGAGGATCTGTGAGCCCCCAAAATTCTGTATGTATATCCATTTTTCTGAGAAGACAGTCTATAGCTTATTTCAAATTCTAAGAGGCCCTTCCCCACAAACAGGTTCTCAGCCACTGCTTTATGTTTCAGTAGTCTGTCTTATTTTATTTAGGACTCCAGCCATTCTGGGGATGATGACAGGAAAGAACGGCAAATCACACTGTGTAGAGAAAGGAGTTTATATTCTGCTGCTAACAGTATTGACACTGGGTCCTTCCCATTTCCTGTTGCCCTAAGTTCCTAGACATCTGGAACTGAATGGTTTTATGGCAGAAATGACTGATATTCATTCAGGAATGAATGAATGTTCGCTATAAATGCTAAATTCACAGTCAGATTTCAGAGCAGTTGTTACCATTGGAGAATCTTTGCCAGTCCCGATACTGCCTGACTCCATGTTATCTCTGTCACGAGCCATCAAATGCGATATAGTGATTTGATTTCTCTGCACAGAACTGCTGTGTGGTTGTTGTCATTGCTGATAAATATGGTTATTTCATCCCTTTAGTTCTTGTCCATTCTCTCCAGTGGAATCTTGGCAATGGTAGAAATACCTTTTTGTGTCATTTATCAATAATCAAAATGTGATACCTTTAATTTATGTCTTCTCCCTTTCCCCACTTCATCAGTGAAGGTGGCAGAAAACTCTTCTGGTTGCTAAAATTGCTCCCTCCTCTTTGCCTTTTTTTCTAAGAAATTAATTAGTCTCTTTGGGATTTAAATAGTCTCTTATATTATCCCGTGCCTGCCTTTTGTGCCATCCAACTCTTTTGGTATAGCACAACATTTACATACTAGGTAAATTATGCAATGAGAAAAGGACATTTTGACTCCTAAGTAGTACCAAGAAAAGTAAGTCATATATAAATGACACAGCCTATCCATTTCTGATTGTTAGTGTAATTTTTGTGGTTGTATATTACTGTTCTGTTACTTAATTGTATTTTATTTAAAAGACAAAACTGACACAGATGTTTCCAAGGAATATATTGTACTTTAACTAAGTGGCCCAATAAAAAAATCATGGTGTTTTAGACTTACTAACTGTTCCTAAGTTAATGTTATTTACTAACACCAAAATATAGTAGTGAAATATTTTTGTACATCTCTTTTTATTTGAAGGTCATCAACATTTCATAATTTTGTCAAAATAGCACTAACCAAAAACCCAAAAAAAAGACCAACTGCTGAAAGACTTCTGACTGTAAGTCATTGAAATTACAAGGGGATTTCCTGTAGTTGTAAATTAGACATATCAGTAGAACAAAAGTATTTAGGTTTTTAATATAAAAATGTTAGCGATCTCTTACAGCAGGGGTCAGCAAACTTTCTGTTTTTTTTTTTTTTTTTTGGAAACAGGGTCTCACTCTGTCGCCCAGGCTGGAGTGCAGTGACACGATCTCAGCTCACTGCAACCTCTGCCCCAGATCCCCAGGATCAAACCGTTCTCCTGCCTCAGCCTCCCGAGTAGCTGAGATTACAGGCGCATGCCACTGCCACCTGGCTTATTTTTGTATTTTTAGTAGAGACAGGGTTTCACCATGTTGGCCAAGCTGGTCTTGAACTCCTGACCTCACGTGATCCACCCGCCTCAGCCTCCCAAAATGCTGGGATTACAGGCATGAGCCACCATGCCCAGCCAGCAAATTTTCTATAGGCAGTTCACATAGTAAATATTTTAAACTTTGTGGGCCATACAGCCTCTGCCACAACTACTGAGTTCTGCCATTATAGCCCAGAAGCAGCCATAAACAGTGTACACATGTGGGTATAATTTTAATACTCAATAAAACTATTTACAAAAAGAGGCGGTCAGTGCACTAGATTTTCCCCATGGGCTGTAGTTTGCTCACCCCTGCCTTAGAGAAAACTTTAAAATGTTGCCCTTAGCTAAAATGAATTACTTTTCTTGGCTTCTAATATGAATTTATAGAATACTCTGCATATGTGTGTGTATAAAACACTTTTATATTAGAAATAGTCAATGATTACAACAACCTAAGAAAGCTTTACTGAAATGCCAGTATTCAATTATATACGTCTTTGTACATTAACATAATTTTACAGAATTAAATGTATGCAAATATAGGATATACATGCTTTTTTCTTATTGTGGTTATGGACCATACCACAGTATTCATTTGCATCAGTATAGTGATATGAGTAATGAATGTCATTGATATAGCCATATCTAATCTATATAATTTTAGAACTTGATTAGATAACTTTACAAAAAGAAATTACTTTCTAAATTTACTCTACAAAGGCTTTTCAGTTTTATATAATATATAATTATGGATTCTCTGATGAATATTTTTACTAAGACAGTTTATTTATATTAGTAGACTCCCATATACTTGTCTCTGCTAGTTACCAAATGAAAAAATGAAGATAGCATTTTCTTTAAACCATAGACGTAAAGGCATGCTCATGAAATTTCATTTTGTTTTCTTTTAGCACACTTTTGTTGCGCAGCCAGGTCTCTCTAGAGCCCTAGCAGTTGAACTGTTAGACAGAGTGAACAATCCAGATAACCATGCACATTACACTGAAGCAGATGATGATGACTTTGAGGTAAGGAAGTGTTTGCAGTCTCATAGTTGAAAACAAATGTTTTATAAGGCCTTAAAGTTTGCTTTTTTTTCTTTATTTTCTGAGTCCATCTTTTCACTTAGTTAAAACAGGCTTAGCTACAGAGATTAATAGTGTAAACTACACCTTTCCTGCACATAATTATCAGTTGATACTTTTTTTATCCTAGTTCTCCTCAGAACTAGGATTAGTTCTTAACACAGTCTCTTTTTATGTTCTTAGTTTGGTTAGCCTGAAGTTTTGGTAGCTGAGATTGAAATCAGGTGTCCCTCTGCAGCAGTGCAGCGGTGCTTTCCCTTTTGGTGATTGCCCTTCTCTCTCGACCTCAGCTTCTGTAGTGAGTTTGATCTTTCTGTGGGATATATATAAAGAACATCTGTTTCCAAGGAAATAAAGGTTTTAAGAGCCTTGCTTTCAACTAAAGGAAAAAAAGCATAGCCACAACACATATGCGTATTATTTTTTCTGAAAAAGACTTCTTAGAAATCCAGCTGCTCATTTTTGTAGTTGAATTTGTATTAACAGAATACAAATAATTTTCAAGAATGAAGCTGAAGTTCCTGTTGGAAAATGTTATCCTTTTCAGTATTTCAAAACTATTATTTCTTATATAGTTAGTTGTAGGGCTATTCATAACTATGCTTGCCTTCTCTGAAAACATTATAGAATTATTTTAATAATTCTATAATGTATTTTCTTTTTTCTTTTTTTTGAGAGGGAGTCTCGCTCTGTTACCAGGTTGGAGTGCAGTAGCACAATTTCGGCTCACTGCAGCCTCCGCCTCCTGGGTTCAATTGATTCTTCTGCCTCAGCCTCCTGAGTGGCTGGGACTATAGGCTCCTGCCACCACACTCGGCTAAGTTTTGTATTTTTACTAGAGACAGGGTTTCACCATGTTGGCCAGGATGTTCTTGATCTCTTGACATCATGATCCACCCACCTCAGCCTCCCAAAGTGTTGGGATTACAGGCGTGAGCCACCGTGCCTGGCACGTAATGTATTTTCTATAACAACACAACTTGTCAGGAAATCAGGAATGAGAGACTTCCTCTTCATTAACAGGTATCTACTTATGACTGTATATAGCACAACTATATTTTTTCACCAGTCTCTTTTTCTCCTTGTGTTCCTTCTTCTCCTTTTATGATTCTGTTTTTTTCCTAAGTTTTTCTGAATCTGTCTCTTTATGTCCTTTTTAGCCTTTATTTCCCTTATATCTCTACCTTCACTAAAGGGAATTTTCTATTTCCTGTTCTTCAGTTTTAAATTATTTCCTATAAATATCATACTATGGGCCAGACACTCCTGTAATCCCAGCACTTTGGGAGGCCAAGATGGACAGGTCACTTGAGGTTAGGAGTTCAAGACCAGCTGGCCAACGTGGTAAAACCCTATCTCTACTTGAAAAAAATACAAAAATTAGCTGGGTGTGGTGGCAGGCACCTGTAGTCCCAGCTACTTGGGAGTCTGAGGCAGGAGGAGCTCTTCAACCCAGGAGGCAGAGATTGCAGTGAGCTGAAATTGTTCCATTGCATGCCAGCCCGGGCAACAGAGTGAGACTTTTGTCTTTAAATAAATAAATATTATAGTAACTACTAGCACTCATTGGGTACTCAGTGTGAGCCACATGTTACGCCAAATAATTTCTGTGTTAACTCATCTAATATCAAAACAGTCCTTTGTAGTAGGTACCATTAATATCCCTGTTTTATAAATGAGGAAACGAGGGACAAAAAATGGAAGTAATTTGCCCAGCATCATATGGCAAATAGGAAATGGAACCAGGATTTAGATCCAGGCAAACTCCAGAGCCTACTCTCTTAGTTAATACACCATCATATCTATGTATGTATTTAATAGAAATAGTCATTAAACAGTCTTTAAACTCCAATCTTTATTTCCCCATTGCCTGGTATATAGCATAATCCTGTCATGTCGTGAGTACCCAGTGAATATTTAGTTGAATGTTAAATGAACTTGAAGTGGAAATATTAAATAAACCAGCCATACATAAAATTGTTTTCTACTTGAACCACTGTTTGCAACTTGGGATTAATAAGTATTTTAATTGTTTAAAGATCCATTGTTTAAAGAAAGTAAAGTTATTCTTGCATAAATGTAGAGTTAGATATTACTCAATTCTCCAGTTTGCCTTTCACTGGTTATGTAAATAACCAAACACCTATTTTTTACCACATTTTGCTGGGCTTCCCAAATCTACTCTACTTTCTGAATTCTCTATTTCTGTTTAATGATGTCACCATACTTTTCAATTCTTGAAATGCAAAACCATGTGCCAGGCAGTTGGGGGCACAATGGTGTATGAGACTAACATTATCCCTGCTTTTATAGTGCTCACAGTATAGTCTCAAAGGAAATTCAGAAATACCGATGACTAATTTACACATGTGATGGAATGGGAGGTAAAAGGTGCTATGGAGGGATATTATAGGGGCAGGAAAAAACTCACTATCGTAGAAGTGACATTTAAGCTGAAAACCTGAAAGATAAGTCAGAATTCGAGGAAGAGAATAAATGTAAGTGGCCTGAGCAGAGGTGTTAATAACATGTTTGAAAGCCTGGTAATAAGGGAGAAGGCACTGTACATAAGAAACTAAAGAAAAGACAGTCTGGGTTGGACGCGGTGGCTCACATCTGTAATCTCAGCACTGTGGGAGGCTGAGACAGCTAGATCACTTTGAACTCAGGAGTTCAAGACCACCCTGGGCAACATAGTGAAACCCCATTTCTACAGAAAATACCAAAAAAATTAGCTGGGCATGGAGGCACACACCTGTAGTCCCAGCTACTCAGAAGGCTGAGTCTGGAAAATCGCTTGAGTCTGGGAAGCAAAGGTTGCAGTGAGCCGAGATCGCGTCTCTGCACTCCAACCTGGGTGACAGGATGAGACCCTGTCTCAGGGGAAGAATAAAAGAGAGAGAATGAGAGAGAAAGAAAAGTCAGTCTGAATAGAGCAGAAAATAGGGAAGAAGGAAGTAATAGAAGATAACGATACAGAGCTAAATACCGTCTATCAAACTGTGTTTAAAATGTTGGGCTTTAGTCTAAGGGTAGTAGAAAGCCATTAAAGGGTAAGGGAGTGACGTAATCAAAATGTGCATTTTTTAAAGATCTCAGTGACTTCAGAATGGTGAGTTCATTACTGAAAACCTGTTAAAAGACTGTTGAAATCATACAAGATAAAAATAATGGTAAACTAGGATGGTAGAGCAAGGATGGAGAAAAGTGGATTAATTTAAGAATTATATGAGAGAGTTAATGATTGGATGAAGACATGAAGGTAAGGAATAAGAAAAGAATTACTACCAGATTTTGACTTGAGCGGTTGGATGTAAGATATAACCATTTACTAAGATAGGAACACTATGGTAAAATCAGGTTTGGGAAGAAAGATGAGTTGCGTTTTATACTGAAGAAGATGTTGCATAGAACTTCCAAATGGAAATGTCTAGTAAGGAGCTAAATATGTCATTGTAGCTTGGAGAGAAAAGTTTGTATTAAAAGTACAGGTTTGAGGCTGGGTATGATGGCTAATGCCTGTAATCCCAGCAGTTTAGGAGGGCCTAAGGTGGGAGGATCACTTGAGCCAAGGAGTTGGAGACCCACCTGGGCAACACAGTGAGACCCTGTCTCTACAAAAAAAATTTTAAAAATTAGCAAGGCTTGGTGGCGGGTACCTGTAGTCCCAACTACCTGGGAGACCAACGTAGGAAGATCACTTTAGTGCAGGAGGTCGAGGCTGCAGTGAGCCATGATTGTGCCACTGCACTCCAGCCTGGGTGACAGAGCAAGACCCTGTCTCAAAAAAATAAAAGTAAATAAAATAATAAAAATATAAATTTGAGAGTCATTAGATACACATGTAGTTGATGCCTTAAGAGTAAATGTGATCACCCAAGGGAAGCATGTAGAATGAGAAGAGAGCCTAGCACAGAACCTGAGATTTCTCCCAAAATTTAAGGATCAAGTAGGCAAAGGGCAATAGCAGAGGAGATTGATAAGGAACATTGAAAGAAGAAAGGAGAGTTTCAATGAGAACATAGAAATTAAGTTAAACTAGTTTTTGGCTTTAGGTGGTTAGTGTTTGATGAGTTTAACAGGGATAATTTTCTAATAGAGGAAGGGGAGCTAGATTGACTGGTTTGAAAGATATGTATTGCAATTCATTTATGAAATTGAGCTGTGAAGGGAGGGATAGGGTAGAGCAGTAGCTGGAAGAGAATAAGCTGGAGAAGGATTTTTTTTTTCATGCTTTTTCTTTCGTTAAATGCTCATAATACTGTCCAATAGACAGAAGAGTCAAGGGAAGCAAGATGGAAAGGCAGAGTCCATGAGAAGAAAGCAGGGAGACGCAACACTGCTCTTCCATTAGAGAAAGGGATGGTTGGTAATGCAGTGTAGCTGGTGATTTCTATTTTCTCTGTGAAGTAAGTGGTGAAGTGATCTGTATGGGTGAAGGAAAATGGGTAGGTTTGAAGAACGTGAAGAAGGTACGGAATAGTAATTGAGGGGAATGGAGGGTTAAATGACTAGAGTCAGAGCTCAGATTAGATGAATTTTCAGTGTGTTCTACTGTATAATTTTCCTCCAGCATGATTGATACCCCAGATGTGTAAACGCAAAGGTGACCAGTTGAGTTTATCCAGGATTGGCATTTTGCTGTCCCAGTCTACTAAAAGATAGTGGGGCAAAGGGAATTTAGGATTTTTGCAAGAAATCACTTCAAATTATGTGCTACCAGACATAGACCAGATAAGGAGAGATGCTGATGTAGAGTGAGAAAGTAATGGATCAATGCACTTGATACTCCATTGGGAACGTTGAACAAGTGTAATGGGAGTAAGTGAGGGAGTAAACTCAAAACATCGGAGATTTGTAATATAGAGGAAATTCATGCATCAGAGTTGATGACAGGGTCCAAGCTGTGATTTTTAGGAGTTGAGAGTACATTGAAATATATGAGAGTGTCTTTGAAGATGGGGTCAGAAAATAAGTCTAGAACAATGGATCCTCCTGGGGCTTTGAATTTATTTGGTGTGTTGGTGGGTATTGAAGTAAGAGGTGAACAGATGAGCCACTTTCAGAGCCATCAGTGAATGAGAGTGAGTCATCAGAAATTTGGTAAATAGGGGTTGAGCTGAAGGCCTAACTTCAAAAGAGCAGGAGGTTCTGCACAGTGGGTAGAAGTAGCATGCTTCTCACTTGGTTTACTACAATATTCTTACTCAATCTCCCTGTATCCAGTATTTCTCTCCTCCGTAGTCTCATACATACTTAATAGATAACTCTTAAAGCTGACACTGGCAATGCCATTTCCTTGCTGTAAAGTCTCCAAAAAATTCCTTTTGCCAAGAAACTGAGGTGAAGATACCCAGACTGACATTCAGAGCCTTTGATGATCGGGCTCACCCTCACAGTCTGTCTTTCCATCTTTGTCATCTCATCACCTGATCTTCACTGCAACCAAATAATAACCAACCCCCACTCCCTACAAACACTCCACAATTTCCTGTTATTTCTTACCTCACTTTGTTCATATCCTTTCTGCTATCTAGAATGCTTTTCCCACATTGCCGCATATTTAGTGCCTACTGGTACTTCAGGGCCCCAGATGAGATTACAGCTTTCATGAAGAACTATACCCCTTCAGGTCAAAGTCATTTCTCCCTCCACTGGGCTTTACTAGTAGTCCATTTATCCTCTTAATGAAAAGTGCTTGCCATTTTCTCATCTTTGAGTATTTGTGTGTCTTACCTCCCTAGACTATAAGCTCTTTGAGGATAAGATTTGTGTGTGTCTTTGAATCTCTTCAGTATTTTATACAGTATAAACATGGAACAAGTGAAAAACCTTCCAAAGTATTTTAGCATTCATTGTATTTGTTTTATGTTTATCCTATAATTTACTAGTAGATATACATATTTATCAATAAATGATAAGAGAGTTTGACCTTTTAACTTTATCATTGAAATTTGTTAAAGTATATATATTATGCTTATATTCACAGCCCCATGCAATCATTCGTCATACCATTAGATCTACAAACAGGAATGCCAGAGCTGAACGGACAGCTTCAGAAATAAATTGTATGTGTTTGGTTTACATTTTCCATTGGTGGTTTTGGAGGGTTGTGCTGGGTGTTCTTGTATGTTTCGTAGAATAATAAAATTTCAGACTAATTAAGACTACATACTTCAACATATCAGAATACTTCTAAAATAGGGGTTGCTTTTCTGGTTTCAATGGAATTCCCTTGGTTTATAATTTTTGAATAATTTTTATTTTCCAATTATGGACATAATCATGCCCATTGCTGAAAATCTGCAAGAAAAAAAATAGAAAATTAACATTGCATACAATCACATCACCCAGAGCCAACCCATAGTTAATATTTGGCCACACTTATTTCATTTTCCATGTGTATTTTTACATGGATGAATTTATACTATGCATAAAATTTCACTTAATAATAAAACTAATTTCCATATATTAGCGTAGACTTTATAACCATTCTGTTTAGCGATTGCATTCTGTTTCATTAATTGATTTATTGTAGTTAGCCAGTTTACTCTCACTGCATGTTTGGGTTGGTTTCAGGTTTTAAAAATCAGATTAGCACTAAGATGAATCTTTTCTAAAGGAAATATTTCAAAAGAGAGATTGGTTTTTAATTTAATAAATTAATCATTGACCAGTGAAAATGTCCTCTCAGTATTTGTCACCTTAGCCAAATTAATTTAGAACAACAGATTCATAAAGAAATTTTAGTTCTTCTCTGGTTTATTGCCTTAAATGAATACTTGTTCTGAGAGATTTAAAGTAGTTTACAGTAAAATAAGGTTTATGACTAACAAAATCAATAAAATTGTAAACCATACTAGAGGAAGATAATTCATTAAATATTTGAACTAATTAGAATTATTGGCAGTGTGCATTTTGTTTAAGTCTGAGTTTTCATAAACCCAAACATCTCTAGCTTTATGGGCGCAGCTTTAAAACTCTTAGTCACTGGAGAGTATCCTTCCCTTCTCAGTTGTTTCAATCAGGCCTTTTCATAATTAAGCCAGTAATTCAGGATTTAGTATCTTTGTTAGTGCCTAGATCGATGATATCTTCTTATGCTGTTCTCTCTTTTTATAGTCTGAGATGAAGTCTGTGGGCCTCAAATACTAAAGAGAAAAGTAGCAAAGTTGATATTCCATTGTAACATATTCTTTATTTTATGTAGTTCTGTAGTATTCCATTAATGTAGTCTATTTTATCTGTCTTTTCTCGTATAGTTTTGGGGTTTTGTGTCATATTTAGAAGGCTTTCTCGATTCCAAAGTTATAAAATAATTTTCCTATTGTTTCTTGTGTTTTTAGTTTCTTTTTTAATATTTAAAAATCTGATATAAATTATTTGGTAGAAGGTATAAGTATGGATTGCAACTTGAGTTTCTTTCTAGATGACAACTCAGTTTCATTATTTATTGAAAATGCAGTCTTTCTACTCATGGACTTGACATGCCATCTTTATTATATACTGAATTGCCATACATATTTTAGGGTTGTTTCTGGAAATTCTATTCTGTTGCATAAATGTCTGTTTTTGTGCCAGTAGCATACTTTTGATTATTATGTCTTGATAATATCTGTTAGAACTAATCCTACTCCTACTCTCTGCCCCTCCCCACCACACACACATATGTACCTTGTCACACTTATTTTTCATTATGACATTTGGCTATTGTGCCTTCCCCACATAAACTTAAGAATCAGCTTTTGTGGTTTAAAAAAAAAAAAAAACTGTTTTTACAGAGATCTTAATACTTTCGGAGAGTTGACATATTTATGATATTCAGTCTTCTTAACCAAAATAGGCTTTTTCAGAGATAAGATCTAGTTCTTTTATATTCCATGATATTAGCCCAAAATACTAATATCCTCATAGAGTGAGCTCCATGTGCTTAAAGCACCAGACAGAAAGTGGTAGAGTAGAAGGTCACTTTATTAATGACTTGTCTTTAAAACTTCTTTGTATTTATCAGGAGTGTTTTACCACTTTGCTTTTGTTTGTTCAATAGATTTTATGCTATTTATTTCTACTTTGATTTTGTTTCAGTGTTTTAAATTGAAGTGATAACTTATATATAGTAAAATGCTCAAATCTTAAGAATACTCCAGGATAAATTTTAAAATATATACACTCATATAGCTACCACATAGCTAAAAATACGAATGTAGAACATTATCAGAATCTCAGAAGTTTCCCTCATGAGAGCCTTCACAATCAGTATTCTTAAATTCTATACTCACCTGCCCTCCCTCTCCCCAGGCAAATTACTATTCCGATCTCTGTCACATAAACTGGCTTTTACCTGATCTTGACCTTCAGGTAAATAGAATCATACAAAAAGCACCCTTTTGTTCCTGGCTTCTTTTACTCAACATTATGTCTGTTAGAGTCATGTGTAGAAATAGTTCAGTTTTCACTATACGGTAATACTCCATTGTATGACCATACCATAATTTATCCATTCTTCTGTTGATGAGCATTTGATTTATTTCTGGTTTTGGGCTATTATGACTACTGTAACCATTCTTACCATGTATTTTTAGTGGACATAAATTATTATTAGGAATCATACCCAATCAGTCTAAGACCACCAGGGACAAACGTGTAGTCCAACACAGTCAGGTTTACTGACTCCTTGCAATGAGAGAGAACACACACCAGAGGAACCAAACCATTCAACATTTCATCAAACAAGGGAAAAGAAATACACGATTTTGGGAAGAGTGGAGTTCAGGTGAATTTTAAGTGATGACTTAATGCAAAGTAGGGATGTGTATGAAAGGGTCTCTGCTGTTAAAGTAAACCCAGGAGTATGTTTCCTTGGAAACTTTTTGAAGTGTTGTGTTCAAATATGCCTTTATTTGAAGCTCTGCATCTGGATTGGAAATTGAGTCTGTTTCTCTGTGTCAGTGATTTAGTCCAGGCAAGAATAGGATGATTCATTCTTAATGTGATTTCATATAGCAATGTTTCTGGCAGTCAGTGATTTTAGAGAGAGATTTCTCAGAAAGCAGAATAACTCAGAGGGGGTCATTATATGAAACTTTACATGTACAAAATATCCTTGGGAGAAACATTGTTTCTTGTTGACTTTGCATTTGGATTTGTGTCTGTCCTTTCAGCCTCATTAATGGCAAGAAAGATTTCTTACTTTCTCAGTCTGATTCAGATATGAGTGTATTAGCTAAATTACCTAATTTTTTTTTTCTTTTTTTTTTTTGGTTTGTCATCTGAAGAGTGTATTAGTGGTTGAGCCCAGTTACCTAGGAAACCAACTGATTACAAGGAATTGGCACCAAGGGAAGATAGGAGGTATTCACAAAGAGTATAAGCCTAACAGTTAGTTTAGTTGTATAATTTTAGCTGACTCATGAGTAAATTTCAGCCAGGTGTTAGACTCATACTCCAGGCTGACTACGGCTGCAAAGGGCAATAGTAAGAATAGGGACTCTACAGGTATCATAATAAAGAAGTAACAATTATCTGTCAACAGTCCAAAACCTCCAGCTAGCAAAAAGCCGGGGGAAATGTGATTAAGAAAATAAAGTACTGTTGTTGCAGGTTAAAGTAACCAGCAGCTCCAGTTATCTTTCCATGGGTCTTGGGCAGACTTTACACTTCATGTAGTTATCAGTTTTGGTACAACTGACTTGGGTGGCGGCTCTCTTCTTTTTGTAGTCATCTGCTTCAGAAGGATTCCTTGTCACCTCTTTTTGAGGTGCCCTGCTGGGACAGTCTTCCAGCAATTTAAGATTGGCGTATGTCTCTATATTAGAGAGACATGAATACAGGGATCAACACCCTATTTTACCATTGCATTAGTTATTAACAATACCTGGCAAAATTCTATGTATTGAGTTTAGAGGGCAGTTTTCCAGAAGACAGTTTCTGAATTTTAATGTAAAGGTTGTTTCAGAGGAAATGCTTCCTGGACCTGTTTGAATGGAAAACTGTGTGTACTCTGAGTTCCAGTTAATAACTGGAAATGTAATAAACGTAGTAACTTGAGTTAATGGCAGTATTCCCAGATGTATAGGATGCCCAGATTTTTTGGTTCATAGAGTTAATGAACTCCAAGGGGAACTGCTGTCACTTGACATTCAGGCAAAGGAGAAAAACAACAACAACAAAAAACCCTTTAGGCTAAGGAAGCCTCAGGATTTCTGAAAGTTTAACCAACTTCAGTTTGAGATTTCTGTTTGTCCTGTTTATCTTACCTGAAGGCTAAGAGTGATAAAGGCAATAGAGATTTTGAGTAAGATGTACAGATGCTCCCTGATTTACGGTGGGGTTACATCCTAATAAACCCATTTAAGTTGAAAATATCATAAGGCAAAAAAAAACATTTAACACACCTAACCTACCAAACACCATAACTTAGCCCAGCCAGCTTAAACATGCTCAGAATATTTAATGTTAGGGTAGCTGACTGGGAGCTGCAGCTTGCTGTCGCTGTCCAGTATCTCTCAAGAGAGTATCATACCATATATCGCTAGTCTGGGAAAAGATCAAAATTCAAAGTACAGTTTCTACTGAGTGCATATCACTTTTGTACCACCAGAAAGTCAGAAAAATTGTAAGTCAAGCCTTTGTCAGTTAAGAAGCATCTATATTGTCTTACAAATCTGTTTAGTAACAGTTCTAGGGAGGTAAGTGTTTCTGTCTCCAGAGAAGTAATCACAGATTTCCCAAGTAGGAAGCACAAACTCAAGACACTTTTTTTTTTTAACCATTGGTATAGTTGAGGCTTTTTGACAAGCTGTATTCATCTTAAAAATAGACATATAACTACCAAATAAAAACCTATATTGACAGAATAACTATTTTTTTTGGAGGGGGGGAACCTGAACTGTAGCATATCTGTATGTTCTTCTACATGAGTATTTTTTAAAGCTGCGAATTACAACCCAATTCATGACATCAACTCAGTTTTTTAAAAAAAAGATATGAGGTACTGCAATATGAAATTTTTGTGGGTTTTGGTTTTTTTTAAGCAATTTGTGTTGTGTCTAACTACGTTTTTTTCTTTGTGTTCTGTCTTGGGCTCATTGAGCCTCTTAGATTTGTAGGTTAATATTTTTTATCAAATTTGGAAAATGCTTGGCCACTATTTATTCAAAATTTCTGCCCCAGTCTGTCTCCTCTGCTTCTGGGACTCCAGTTATATATGTAAGAACACTGAATGTTGTCCATAGGTCATGGAGGCTTTGTACTCCCACTCCACTCTTCTCCCTGTATCCACACATAAGTTTTTTTTTTTCCTTCACTGTACTTCAGTTTTGTTTTTCTTGCCCTGACTTGAAGCTCATTGATCTTTTTTATACTATTGAGTCTACTGGTAAGCCCATTCAGTGAATTTTATTTCAGGCAAGCGTTTTTTGGATCTAGACTTTCAGTCATATATGTAATATACCTGTATGTACACATACATCCATATATATAATTTCTGTTTTTCTACTGAGCTATTCCATCTGCTCACTTACTGTGTTTGTCTTTTCTCTTAAATCCTGGAACGTATTTATAATCGCTGTTTTGAAATTCTTGTCTGCTGATTTTAACATCTGTGTCACCTCTGGGTCTGTTTTTAGTAATTTGTTTTTAACTGGTTATGGGTTCCTATTTCCTGGCTTCTTCAGTTGTTTTTGTTATTGTATGTTGGACAATGTAATACAATGTTGAGAGTCTGGATTTTATCCTCTTTCTTTAAAGAGTTAATTACCTGGTATGTCTACTTAATCCTTTCAAGGCTTGTGTCAGGTTTTAGAGTATTCAGCAAGGTCTTTCCTCTGGTAGAAAGCCAAATTTTTCCTGGTACAGTGGGATCTCCAGAAACTCACAGCTCTCTGTTAGCCGTTTTCTGAGATACCTTGCATACTCTGGCTTTGCTCTTGGTATTCAGCCAAAGACTTAAGAAAACCTCTTTGCATATTTTTGGAGTTCCTCCTTTATACAGCTTTCTTATTTTTGGGACTGTGCCCTCTACCTTAGCAGCGCCAAATTAAAATCCTTGTCCCTTCACCTGTTGAGACTGTTACTTTCTCTTTGGGCTCCATTTTCTTGTATCCTCGTTTGGAAAGTGCCCCCAGGCAGAAAGTCAGGGTAAATATGGCTCTTATCACCATGTATTTTCCTTCTTTTAAGAATCACAGCCTTATGGTGTCTGTGGTGCATTGCCTTCAAACAGTTGCTTTAGTTTGTACACACACAAACATGCAGACATATATATGTATTACATGTAGATAGTTGTTTATACAGAAGGGTAAGTCCAATTTCTGTTATTTAAAAATGGCCAGGCGTAGTGGCTCACACCTGTAATCCCGGCACCTTGGGAGATTTAGGCAGGCAGATCAACTGGGGTCAGGAACTCCTGAGGTCAGGAAACCTCATGAGATGGTAAAACCCCATCTCTACTGAAAATACAAAAACTAGCAAGCATGGTGGCACACACCTGTAGTCCCAGCTACTCGGGAGGCTGAGGCAAGAGAATAGCTTGAACTCGGGAGGCGGAGGTTGTGGTGAGCTGAGATTGCACCACTGCACTCCAGCCTGGGCGACAAGAGTGTGAGACTCCATCTTAAAAAAAAAAAAAAAAGTAATATATTATTTTCACATTTGTGCTTTTTATAATGCAGCTCTAGAGCTGCTTGCCAGTGTTTCTGGTTGTCACAAAAATAAACCTTAGTTCATCTCTGTTTCAAAAGACTAACGAGGTTCTTTATGAATTATAATAGTAGTTCTTGAATTCAGATGTTTTTAATTATGTTAAATAAGTCATTAATGACCAAGGACTTTTTATTTTTTAAAGTAGATACTATATTTTATGGAATGTCTTCCAAACTTTTATTGAAAAATTTATGACATACTGTTTTTGTTTAATGTGATGAGTTATGTCAGTACTTTGTATTTGCTTTTTATAAATCTTGTTTTTAGAAATAAGGACAACTGGATCCTATTTGAAAGTGCTTTTTAAAAGTATTTTGTTTAGGCCGGGCGCGGTGGCTCAAGCCTGTAATCCCAGCACTTTGGGAGGCCGAGACGGGCGGATCACGAGGTCAGGAGATCGAGACCATCCTGGCTAACACAGTGAAACCCCGTCTCTACTAAAAATACAAAAAAAAAAAACTAGCCGGGCGAGGTGGCGGGCGCCTGTAGTCCGAGCTACTCCGGAGGCTGAGGCAGGAGAATGGCGCAAACCCGGGAGGCGGAGCTTGCAGTGAGCTGAGATCCGGCCACTGCACTCCAGCCCGGGCTACAGAGCAAGACTCCGTCTCAAAAAAAAAAAAAAATAAAATAAAAGTATTTTGTTTGCTAAGATTGTATTTAGGAATTTTGCATCTCTATGAATTAAGTATGAGTGTTTAAAAAAATTTGGAGGGCTTTTAGTCACATTAGATTTTAGAATTTTTTAATTTTAAATACTTTATGAGGAAGTGATAAACCCTCCTTTTCTCTGTTTTAGAATATTTTATACAAAAGTTACTCTTTGAATATTTTGAATAATTCTGAAGTCAGTATGACTAGGTCAAATAAAATACATATTTAGCAAAATATATCAGATTCCTTGTGACATTTAATTTCATAGAAGTCATTTGTTCTTTTTAGGTAATTTATAGGTAGTTTTTCTTAGTTCATCTCTATCATGAAGCTATAGCTTAAACTGTCTCAAAACAGAGTCTACAGCGTAGAGAAAATCTTTAAAGTTTTTACTTAGTCATTTACTTTTGATGAATCTTTGAAAATCTCTTTTCTACAAAAAGAACTGTTTGTTTAATTTCCTTATTCCAACCAAGAATTAAGTAGAGATGTTAGGAAGATCCCAGTTTGTTACTTACTTTTGGTAAGCATAACAAAGGGATACTCTTGTAGTCAAGAAACAAGATTTTTTTGTCTTCTCTTCTTTCCCCTCTTCTTTCTCCCTCCCCACACCATATACAAACTTGCCATTACATTTCCGAGATCAACCCTGAGATGCTGAGTTTGTACATACCTGTTATATATTTTGCAGTTGACAAATTACAATTTGAACCTCCTCTGAGAAAAGAAACAGAAGCACGAGATGAAATGGTAAGAATTAATTTTTAAAGCATTATTTTCACATTAAGATTTGAGAAAATTTTTTTTGAGTTAGTAGTACTTTAGAAAACAAAGTAATATACTCTTTTAAGCATTAATTTTGATTTTTCCCATATTAAAGTTTTTAAAAGTTTATAGTTGTATTTTTACTAGAGTACAATGTAATACACTCTTTCAATCATTCATTTTAACCTTGTTAGTTTTTTGAAGGTTTTACTTGATGTCATTAAATACACAGAATTTGATTCTCAGCTTTAAGCTCTCAGGACCTTTTTTTTTTTTTTTTAAATGATTCTGTTTAGTTTATAGTAAATTCTACATTCTGTATTGCTTTACTATTTTTTAAATGTATTTTATTTGTTAATATAGTTTCTTTTTTAACCATTGCTCCTATTTTGAATTTACTGTTTAGTTACCTCTTTCCTTATCTAAAATGAAAAAAGTGGTCGGGCGCAGTGGCTAACGCCTGTAATCTCAACACTATGGGAGGCTGAGGCAGGTGGATCGCCCGAGGTCAGGAGTTCCAGACCAGCCTGGCCAACATGGCAAAACCCCATCTCTACTAAAAATTCAAAAATTAGCCAGACATGGTGGCATGTGCCTGTAATCCCAGCTACTTAGGAGGCTGAGGCAGGGAGAACTGCTTGAACCCAGGAGGCGGAGGTTGCAGTTAGCCAAGATCAAGGCACTGCACTCCAGCCTAGGCGACAGAGCAAAACTCTGTCTCAAAAATAAATAAATAAATAAATAAGGGAAAAAGTAATGAAGCAAGATATTATTAGAGTTAGCCTAACCTATAGCCTATTGAGTTCATCCTTAACGTTTGGAAGTAGTGCTCTTCTTACTATAAATGTTGCTGTATGATAAAACCCCAATTTCCATGCTAGTAGGAAAAAGTAGTAGCACCAATAAATTGATGACAATTTAGTAATATGATATTTAGTTTTCCATGCTAATAGAGTGATGATGTAGGTAATTCAGTTGTTTATTGTTTGCTTTGGAATATACTCACATATTGATAGAGAAGGTTTGTCACATTTGAAGCTATATTTAGTATGTTTATGGAATTTCTTAAGTTCAGGTCAACTGATAATGAGTCATTGACCTAAATATGTCAAATGACAAAGCAAATCTAGCTAGAGATTAAAAAATTGATTGAATGCCAAGATGATTAATAATCATGATACTGGAATGTTTTCTTGAATCAAATAAAATAAAATACCTGTTACAAAGTAACATTTTAAACTATATTTTTATCTTTACAGGGATTGTCATCAGACCCAAATTTCATGTTACAGTGGAATCCTTTTGTTGATGGTGCAAATACTGGCAAGTAAGTTGTTTTCTAATTTAATAACTATATTTTATTTGATTACATAAGAACAGTATGGGGCGTGTGATTTATTCTAATAAGTTTTAATTTACATTCTTGAAAAAGTTTTGCCTTTAATGAAGGTAAAGCTTTTGACTTTTACCAAAAAGCATCATATATTGATCATTAAGGTTTTTTATTTGTTTTTTAGTCAGAATATATTATGTAATGATGATATACTGAAAGGTGAGTCACATAATGTCATGGGAAAAAATACTGTAACAGAGTTAAAAAGCCCCAGTTTCATCTCTCCAGTATAGTTACCTCAACAATTAAGTGAGGGGGCTGGCCTTCATGAGTTGTTCCTAACCTCTCTGTGCACTGCAGTTACCTACAGAGCTCTTTAGAAATGCAGATTCCTAGGTTCCCATATTAGGCCTATACGTTTGGGGTTAACAAACTATGGCAGCCCACAAACTAAGAATAGTAATTACATTTTTAATGGTTGAAGAGAAAGCAAAAGAATAATAATATTTTATTACACATGGAAATTACATGAAATTCAAACTTCAGTGTCCATAAATAAGTTTGTTAGAATATAACTATGCTCATTAGTTTATGTATCGTACATGGCTGCTTTCACACTGTAACAGCAGAATTCCATAGTTACAACCACTCTATGTCTCGCAAAACCTGCAATATTTACTCTCTGACCCTTCATAGAAAAAGTTTGCCAACCTCTGGAATAGATACAGTCTTTGGGACTGGATCTAAGAATCCTGAAAGCCACATGATTGATTTCAATGACTGTGGATAACTGTGTGGGACCAGTGGACTAGATAAGTGCTTCTCAAACTTCTTGACCTGGAGAACTTATTAAAAGGAAGATTCTGCCTTAGTAGGTCTGAAGGGTACATTTAGAAAAGTTCCCATATGATGCCAGTTCTGCTGGTTTGACGACCTACTTTGAGTAGCAAAAGGTTTGATGGTATACCCACTTGAATCTATGGGTCCCAACTCTAAAATTCTGAATCAATTTTTTAACCAAGAAGTTAATTTAGTTTTTATTACCTATGAAATATAGCAAAGCATAACCATAAAGTAAAATAAGACTTCGTGTCCACTTTTTAAAATCTTTATAGACATACTAATACAATTTGACAATATGAGTGAGGTCTTAGGCCTTCCTAAAGATTTTATACTCTGCATTGTGATCTGTCTTTTATATCCTCTGTATAGGAACTGATTTTAATACATATTTAATAGTATCTATGTTTTCGGTTATGGTCATTTATCATCATCTAAATTGCATTTCTTCTTTGTATTAGATCAACCTCAAAACGTGCAGTACCACCTCCCCTACCTCCTAAGGTGAGCTACTTAATGATTTTGAACACTAAATCCTTATTTAAATAATAAATTTTTAAAATAATTTTGAGTTTTTTTAGAATTTTCTTAAATGTATTTTAGATGAATACAGTTTTCTTCAAAAGGAGTGTATGATGGTGTAAAATATATAGTAAAGAAGATTTCATGAGGAATACAGTATTTGTAATAGCTATTTTAAAAAGGCAGTCAGGCGTGGTGGCTTACCCATATAATCCCAGCATTTTGGGAGGCTGAGACAAGTGGATCACTTCAGATCAGGAGTTCGAGACCAGCCTGGCCAACATGGTGAAACCCTGTCTCTACTAAAAATACAGAAATTAGCTGGGCATGGTGGCGCGTGCCTGTAATCCCAGCTACTCAGGAAGCTGAGGCATGAGAATCCCTTGAACCCAGGAGGCGGAGGTTACAGTGAGCTGAGATTGCGCCACTGCACTCCAGCCTGGGCGACAGAACGAGACTCCATCTCAGTAAAAAAAGAAAAAAAGAAAGAAAGAAAAAGACAAAAATAGATTATTGCTTATTGAAGAAAATACTTGACTACATGGAGGGGAAACGAGTTCATTTATCATTCTATGACTACAATTTGACATGTTAGTGGAGTCATTTTTCTTGATTGTTTCTAGTTGTTTTGTGGATTTTTATATAATTAGTTATAAAAATTTTATGAGTTTTGAGTTAGGGCTGATTAAAAATCACACGGCAAGTCGATAATTGTGTTGGGGCAGTAACTCACCTCTTACTTTGCTCACTTAGCCCAGTGAATTGAACTGTATAGAAGAAAGAAAAACGGTGCATTTCCCTTTCCCTAAAAACTCTGATGTGTAATGATAACTATTAAAGTACTTTTTTGTCTTTGTACCACTAGCCAAGGATAAGCAGTTACCCTGAAGACAACTTCCCGGATGAAGAAAAAACATCAACCATAAAACATTGTCCTGATTCAGAGAACAGAGCTCCCCAAATTCTCAGAAGACAGAGTAGCCCAAGTTGTGGGCCTGTGGCAGAGACTTCCTCTATTGGTATGGCTAGCAGTATCAGCAGCCATGGAGTACATATGGCTAGATATTGTTATCTGGGTGAATAAATCAAAGTGAAAACTGAAATGAGAGTCATTTGTTCCTATTTCAAAAAATAACTTTTTTGTTTAGTCAATCCTATTACAGCTTAAAGCTTTGTAAAGGCTCTTTAATTCCGCATGGATGGGCTATAAATAGATTCAGTTCACTTCAATCCTAATTGGAATCCTTACTAAATGTTTATTATAGGATATAGAAGGGTGAATGCATGTTTCTGCCCTCCAGAACTTCAGGGTCTATAGCAGAAGGTATACCCACAGAAACATAACATTAGGAAAGACAGCTTATATAAGTGTCTTCTGAAATAATTACCTGGATGTAACAGAAGACCAGAGATTTCTGAGGGAGATAAAGATGGGGAATAAAGAAAGTAAGCTCTTGCAGGAATTTTTTTTTTTTTCTATAGAGACGGGGTTTCGCCATGTTGCCCAGGCTGAGATCTCGAACCCCTGAGCTCAAGTGATCCGCCTGCCCCGGCCCCCCAAAGTGCTGGGATTACAGGCATGAGTGACCGCACCTGGTCCTTCCTGCAGGATGTTAAAGGGCTTGATGAGCCTTCAGTAGGTAGATCAAATGCACTGAAGCTGGGAAATCTGAATTATGCAGTCTATTATAATAGTTTTAAAGGGTATATACTGGAAGATACAACTCAAAAGGTGGATTGAAGTTCAATTATGAAAAGCCTTGCATATCAGTGCCAGTAGGTCAGATTTTTTTTCTTCATGATACGGAAAAACATGGATGAAGACCACTGCTAAAGATGCAATGCTGCCTCTATAGAATCTAAAGAAAGGCATCAAAGATAAATTAACTTACCTGAGAGTAGAGAATATTCTCCGATAAAGCATCATCCAAGTGGGAGACAAATAGTGGGAGAAAGGGGAAGTAATTTTTCAAAGAAAGTACTTATTTGTGTGGTCATTCAACTTTTAACATGATTCTCTTTAGGAAATGGTGATGGTATTTCGAAACTGATGAGTGAAAATACAGAAGGATCAGCACAAGCACCACAGTTACCACGAAAAAAGGACAAACGAGACTTCCCTGTAGGTATAACAGGCATTTAGCAATTAGTTGTAAATAATACTGTATTTATCATGCAAGGATCATGGTCTGTTTAATTCAGTAATTCAAGTAACCAAAGTTCTAAATGTCTCAAGTTTTTCTTTAAGACTTAGGAGGTCTTACACTATTAAATTTTATTCTTCCCATAGAAACCAGCCATCAATGGCCTTCCACCCACCCCAAAAGTTCTGGTAAGGAATATTTTTATGTGAACTATTTGCCATTTTTTCTCTCTTTAGAAGCAGCAGTATATTGGCTATCAATATACTTGAGCCTTTGAAAGTTAAGATGTCATAAAATACAAAGATATTGGATGCATTTGGATATCTTATAAATCATATCATGCATTCTAATTTGAGTGCATGAATTTGAATTGGCAGTGTTTCACTTTTTGTGAATACTGGCAGTTGAGTCATCAGATTAGCCTACACAGGCCTATTTAATTTTAATGTGATGATATTAATAGTACTGTGTCCTCTTCTTGATGTGGATTAAATATCTTTTTACCTCTAAAGTGATTTTCACATTGGACTATATACAATGAAAAGGAAGCAGGGAAGCTTACATTAATGCTTTCTTCCTGGCCAGTCAGGGGAAGTTATCTGTGAATGGGAACCCCATGATCCCATGAATAGGATGGGAACCAATCATGTGAATGGGATGCTTTATACGTTGTCCTTTTTTATTCAGTGAAGGTCTAATGTATAATATAAATATCGACCTTTTTGTCCCTTATGACTATTAAAGAGTTATGCTGCAATTGTAATCACTATAATGTTACTGAATAAAATTATCCAGTGTCACATTAATAATTGTCAGTCCTAAAAAATAGTATTAACTTAAAATTCCTAGACTATATCATTCATGTATGTAGATCTTTTGGTAAATTTGATATTTTTGCCATAAAATAGTGGATTACAAAAGGAAAGAATATGAGACTCTCTTGGTAGTAGGGGTTTAATGATGTCAAAATATTAATTTTGTTTTGGAATGAAACAACAAGCATAGGCAAATAAGAGTAAATTTGGTATTTCAGTGATGTTAGCTATTTTCCAAGAATATATGAAATTTTCTAATCAAGTAAGTCAACATTTCTTTCTTTATAAATCAGATGGGAGCATGCTTTTCAAAAGTTTTTGATGGCTGTCCTTTGAAAATTAATTGTGCAACATCCTGGATACATCCTGATACAAAAGGTAAAATGTTTGAATTTTATATACATCTCCAATAAAATATTTATTATGGGAAAGATCTTTATGATCAGTGACTCGAAGTTGTTTATTTTAAAAATACGACTTTAGAGACCTAATGGTATAGGAACCTGCAGCAACCTAAATAGGTTGATATGGTTTTGGTTTAAAGGCATTAAAATTTAGGAGTGTATAGGAACTATCCTTAGTCAAAGGACTAAAGAGAAATCACAACTGATTGCATCCTTAATTTAGAATTTTCTTTTACTATAAAAGGACATTATTGGGACAATTTATAATCTCAATTAGTAAGGATTATAGATTAGATAACATTGTTTATTGTTTAAGTATTAATGTCTTGTGGTTATATGACTTTTTTTCCTTAATGTACACAAATAGTTCAAAGTAAAGAGGCATCATGCTCGTAAGTTATCTTAAACAGCTCAGAAAACAAACATTTACATAAGGAGAAAGAAGGATCAAGCAGAAGTAGTAAATGTTCAACATTTGTGGAATTTGTGTTACAGGTATTTAGGAATTATTTGTACTATTACAACTTTTCTGTAAGTCTGAAATGATATTAAAATAACTTTGAAAATTTAGACTATGTTTCTGAAGTAAGGAAACATTTTTAGAGGCAAAAATTTGGAATCAAATAGATCTGGGTTTGGATTCCCACTCTGTCATTACCATGTGACTTTGAAAACAAACATAACACCTCTGCTTTTCGGTGTGATGGTTTGAAACACGAATCACTCCCCGTATTTACTTTGTTGGAAGGAAGGAACAAGCCTACCCCAGTGTCTGGCAATTAGCTATTAGGCAGTAGAGGATTTCAGGAAATGTGTGTTTCTACTTAAACACAATAGTAAAAACAGGTTATAATGATTGGCTTTACATGCCACTATTAAAAAGTATGACAGGGGGAATATATATATATAAAATAATTTTTATTAGAGACAGAGTCTTGTTCTGTTGCCCAGGCTGGAGAGCAGCAGTGCGGTCATAGTTCACTGCAGCTCAAACTCCTGAGCTTGGGCAATGCTCCTGCCTCAGCCTCCCAAATAGCTGCGACCACAGGTGTATACCACCTCTCCCAACTGATTTTTTATTTTATTTATTTATTTTTGTAGAGACAACGTCTCACTATGTTGCCCAGGCTGGGCTGGGCTCAAGCAATCCTCCTGCCTTGGCCCCCCAAAGTGCTGGGATTACAGGCCTGTGCCTAGCCTGAAAAAAATATTTTCATTAAGGAATTTGTTGTTGTTCATAACCTTTTAATTGATATGATTTCAAACATACAGAAAAATTATAAAAATAGCATAAGAAACTCCTGTATATTCAATCATCAGGCAAAAATCATCAAATTTTGCCCCATTTGTTTTGCCACTTTCTGTCTGTATATACTTTTTTTTTAATACTTGAGAATAAGTTGGAAATATGTTCCTCTCTTCTTTATACTTCAATGTGTACTTCCTAGGATCAAGAATCATATAACTGCAGTACAATTATAAATATCAGGAAATTTATCATTGATACACTACTGCTTTCTAATCCAAAGTCCATAGTTGGATTTTATTAATTGTCCCAATAATATTTTTTATAGTCTCCATCCTGTTTGTATTTTTCCAGTCTAACATCCAATTCAAGATCATATGTTGCGTTTAGCTTCCATAGCTCTTTAGTCTCTTTTAGTGTAAAACAGTTCCTCAACTTCTGATCTCAACATTTTTGAGGCCACTTATTTTGTAGAATGTCCCTTAATTGGGGTTTGTATAATGAGTCCTCATGCTTGAATCAGGTTATGCATTTGTTATGGGAATGACACAGAAATGTTACTGTGCATCTTCTCAGTACATCATATCAGGAGATACATGATACCAGCTTGTGCAAATACTAGTGATATTAATATTGATCTGTTGGTTAAGGCAGTGTTCATGTTCACTAGCCTTCTCCATTCTCAGGTTACTATTTTTTTCCTTTCTGATTTATAGGTAATTAATATGGAGATGCACTGAGATTTTGTTTATAAATACCTCTTGCTCATCAGACTTTCACTCACTCAGTTTAGCATCCATTGACAATCCGTTGATATCCATTGACAGTTCCTCTTCTTTCCCACTTATTCATTTGTTTGTTTCAGTTTAAACTTATGAATTCTTATTTTATTCTGTGAGATATGATCTATCTCTATTATTTATTTTCACACTTAAATTGTCCCAGAATTTTTGAGCAGTGGGAATGCCTGTGTTCTTTTGTTTGAAATGTCCTCATCATTTTTTAGCACTTCTTTACTTTCTGCCACAGCAAGATTTCTAGGCTCAGCATCTAATTTTATTGCCCCAGAATTGGAAACAGTCTTTCTCTAAGAAGCCCTGGTTCCTTTTAATGGAAACTAATATTTAGAAACCAAGATCTGGATACTAGAGGTGCTCATTGTTTCTGGTGTGTCGTGATTTATAATTTAATTTTTTGTTTCCTTGGTCAAAATATTTGAGGTGTCTTGCAAAAATGTGTAACTATAATTTAAAAATCTTAAAATACAAAAATTATGTTGAAAGGCAGGGTTATATAGTAAGATAAAATCAGAGTGAGTTAGTCTAACATAGAATGTATCTGCTTTTAAAAAATAAGAAAAGAGTTGGGGAAAGAGGTAAAGAAGGTGATACAAATTTAAGAAAGTAATTTTATTTTGTATGGATAGGTGACTAATTCTTAATGCCATTAAAATGCAAAGTCATTATTTTAGTGAATGATTTCAGAAGATGATAGTAAATTCTGGTAATTCATCTCAACTCTTTTAGATCAGTACATTATTTTTGGAACTGAAGATGGCATTTACACACTGAATCTCAATGAGCTACATGAAGCAACAATGGAACAGGTAATTAGACTTTTTAACTCAAGAAATTAAGCAAATTGAATAAAGTGTATTAATTTTAAATCAATCTGTGTAGGCCCTAATTTTAATTTTTATGATTTAAATATTTAAAGGGATAAAATTGTACTCTTTACATGTTCATGTTGAAAGATTTTTTTCCCTAAGGGTTTAGTAATTACCTAAAAGTTAGAAAATAGTTATTTTTATACCATTTCAGAATGTCGGAATTTGGAGCTTTAAGAGATTAAAATAATGACAATGAGAGAATCTTAATTATCTTCTTTTTCTTAGTTATTTCCACGGAAGTGTACTTGGCTGTACGTTATCAATAATACTTTAATGTCATTATCAGGTATGTATGTGATGATACACATACACATGCACATACGCATACACATGGTTAAAAATAAACCATAGATAAGCAGAGAAATGTAATTTTAGTATATACCATTTTTAAATGTTATTTGTAATTCTGGATGACTATAATCTAATATAGTAACTCTGGGACTTGTGGATATTTGTTACCCACCTAGAATGGGAAGAAACTTTGGGAAGGGGTCCTGTCTTCAGTTAGGGCTGCACTTTCCAAACCCACCCAGCATCTAAATACCTGAAGGATATCACAGTGCTTATCACTAGAGGCTGTTCCCTTCCACTCAGCCTCCTCCACCATCACTATCACCACTCCTGGCCTCCTTTGGGAATTAACAGGAAAGAAGCAGAGGATCACACTATTTTCTTTCTCTGCGATCTTGAGCAAGTCACTCTCTCTCAGCCTCATTTATCTTAATTATGAAATGAGGATGATGGGGTAACAGTACAGCCTCATGAGGTTGTGAGAGTTAAATGAGATAATATTCAGAGTGCTTAGTAAACTGTGTAGTCTTATACAGGTGTTTGCTGGTGAAATTCATGTTGTTCTGTACACCTGTTAACTGTCTTGGACTGATTCTTTAAGGTCTTCTGAACAAGGTTCCACCTAATTTTGTTCTTTCTTGGTTATTATTAGGGGTGAATGGGTAGGTAGGTGGTGTTTTAGGCTTTTTTTTTTTTTTTAATTCTTACCTATGAAAAGAATATTTTTTTATATTTTAGATTTAAATGACTACCAAGAAGTTTGCTGATTGCTTTCATTTTGGTAGTAGAGTACAAAATAGTTAATTATTATTTCTCACTAGTAGAGATTTTGTAAGTGTCTGTGTATTTGAGATAATGACACTGTTTATGGAGAGCATATTATTTAGTTGTGTGTTAAATGGCTTCTAAAAAGCTGGGGTCCTCAAAAGAATATTTAATATCTTTTAATTATGCTTCCCCCGAACCTTTTTTACTTTTGTTTGGTAAAATATTAATATGTTAATATTTTATATTACTATTATGAAACTAAAGCCAATTCTGTTTGAGTTAACAGTTATGAATTTTATACATATAAACTTACTTTTCTCTAACTCTCTTACTGCTTTTATCCCTACTCATACTTGTCTTTGGAAATAAGCTTAAAAATTACACAGGGTAGATCTTAGGTAGCAGTGCTCAATAGGAGGCATGTACATGTGTGTTTAGCTGCCTGGCTAGCTGGGTAGCAAACTATGTAGATTGGGGAAATGGAGAAAGGAAGGGTGTTTAATGTTGAGGCAGAATATTTCTGTTCTGAGAAAATACAGATAATTTTGTTGAGGATAAAACTGTATATGTGTGTGTATATATGTATTCTAATAATAAAAAGATAAATATTGTTTTGTATTGTTATACCATATATAACGAAAAATCAGAAGATGTTTACCATATCCATCTCTCTTAATACAGCCATATTTTTTATTATATGGAATTGTAGCCCTGTTATCCTTATATCATGGCTTATAATATTGATTGGTTTTACTTAAGTATTTCAATCTGTTATATTTAAGACTTCATTCACAATGATTTTTAATCCAGGGTAATTTGCTAAGTTCTTGACAAATAGGTCTGTCCCAGAGAAATAATGATAATATAGCTTTATAGAATTTTCCATATTGTATTAAAATAATCACATGTACATCATTATAACTCAATCCATAACATAAGATTTTGTACAACAGTTTCTTTTTATGTGCTGGCATCATTAAGATTTAGTCTGCCCAGATCACCTATTAGTATCTCATTTATATATTATGAATTAAGATTATTAATTTAAAAAACATTTTATTGTCTTTCAAAATAGTATTAACTGAGGGTTTTTTTGTATGTGTTTTTCTATTTTGCTTGGCTTTTTGAACATTACTGGACTCCTCATTTTAGAAGGTAATTATGTTTTCTTTTTCTCGAAAATTGTATTTCTTTGCTGTAAATGATCCTTAAAAAGGTAACATGTTTTTCTTTTATAGGAAAAACCTTTCAGCTCTACTCTCACAATCTTATAGCTTTGTTTGAACACGCCAAAAAACCAGGATTAGCTGCCCATATTCAAACTCACAGGTTTCCAGACCGCATACTACCAAGGTATAAAATATCATTTTGATTCTACTGAATGAGGGGAATTAGTGTTTATTTTAAAAATAGCCGGTATTTCTTGCCCAGTAAAAAACTTCGTCTTAATTTTCAAAAGTAGTTTACACTAAAGTGTATTATATCTGGAAAAGCTGAATGTTTTCTGAACTTGACCATAAGAATCAACTGTGGAAGTTTTATAATACAGACTATCAGGCCCTTCCTCAGTCCTATAAGGTCAAATAGTGTGGAGTTAGGATCCAAGACAGTTTCTTAAGCTCCTTTCTGTCTGATTCTGATGCAACTGATTTACAAATCACTTTATTGTAACCACTACTGTAGAGTACATTTATATTGTCTTATGTTTTCAGAAAATTCGCTTTAACAACAAAGATTCCTGATACAAAAGGCTGCCACAAATGTTGCATTGGTGAGTAAATGGTATTTCTCAAACTGAATGGTTAGAACTTTTAAGATCTTTAAAATTATCTGAAGAGTCTTATGGAAACAAATAGGAAGGGAGGGTAGGTTTTTAAAATTTGTTTTTAATAAGAAGTTAAGCTGCCATTGAAGTACAAGAATATAGACAGACATGGCATAGAAATGCTTAGAGATAAAAACCGTAGTGTTTTCTCAGAGCATAGTGTTCCTAGAGTTTTGTAACCATAGTTTCTGAGACTGTTTCTTTGCTAATATTCTAACTTTCATTTATTTAATATTTGCCATCTACCAGTTACTACCCATGTTTTATGAACATGTTTACAGGAGTTGAGCCAACTATGCAGTTAGAAGGAACAGTTCACACAAAAACAGCCTCACTTATGATACCAATTGCAAATTGGGGGATTCCCAAAACTACCCCCAGAATAAAAAAATTCACTAGAAGGTATCACAGAACTGGAAGCAGTTATACTCATAGTTACGATTACAATTTAGAACAGGGAAAGAATACAGATTAAAATCAGCCAAGGGAAGAAGTACATAAGGCAGAGTCCAGTAGAAGTACCAAACATGGAGCTTCTGTTGTCCTCTCCCTGTGGTTAATGGATAACACTACTTTTCCAGCATTGGTATGTGACAGTACACACAACCATTGCCAACCACAAGCTTATTCGAACCTCAGTGTCCAGAGTTTTTACTGGGGCTTCATTACAAAGGCGTGATTGATTGACCACCTTGCTGATCTCAGTATGCAGCCCCACTAGAGGTCATCTGATGTTGCATGACCCAAGGCCCTCACCCAAAATCACATTTTTGGTATTTCTGGCATGACCAGCCCTCACATTAAGACTATCCAGTGTCGGCCGGGCGCGGTGGCTCAAGCCTGTAATCCCAGCACTTTGGGAGGCCGAGACGGGCGGATCACGAGGTCAGGAGATCGAGACCATCCTGGCTAACACGGCAAAACCCCGTCTCTACTAAAAAATACAAAAAACTAGCCGGGCGAGGTGGCGGGCGCCTGTAGTCCCAGCTACTCTGGAGGCTGAGGCAGGAGAATGGCGTGAACCCGGGAGGCGGAGCTTGCAGTGAGCTGAGATCCGGCCACTGCACTCCAGCCTGGGTGACAGAGCGAGACTCCGTCTCAAAAAAAAAATAAAAAAATAAAAGACTATCCAGTGTGGCCAGTCCCCACCCGAAATCATTATTGTTATATTATCCAGTGACCAGAGTCCCCCAGACAAAGACAGTCCTGTCAAGCCTGACATTCCAAAGGCTTAGCAATTACCTCCCAGAAGCAGGACAGAGACCAGACCTCTTTTTGTGTGAGGTTAAATTCTTTACTACATAATTACCTCATTTAACCGTTAAACAACTCCATAATACTAATTATGTCACTAGTAAGTAACAGAACGTAGGAATCAGATTCAGGTTCAATGACTTCAGATCTTGAGTTCCTAACTTCCTATTTATTCTTTTGTTTGATCAATGAACTTGCACATTGATCTTTGTGCCACATAATAGTTTCACAGCATAGTCCATACTGTAAAACAAAAATGTTTAACCACAAATGTGCTATAAATATAAGCACATTGTATGATTATTTTTCTGGGGAGAATCATGTCAATATCTATTATCAGATTCCCAAGATCTGTGATGCACAAAAGGCCTAGAAGCTTACAATCTAAGATATAAACTCATAAATAATGCTTTAGAGTTTAATGCAAATAACTATTCTTATAATAAATGATTATAATTATTAATGGAAATCAAATTTGGGAGAAGGAAAGAGCAATATGAATTTTTATAGATTTGAGTCAAGGATGTTATATCAAGATGAATTAATACATACAAGATGAATTATTTTCATCTTAAGTAGACATCTGTACCCTACTATACCAAAACGAGGTGCTTTTCAGTTGCCTCCTAGACCTTGTCAGAACTCATTCTTGTAAATTTTCTTAGTAAATTCAATTTGAATTTACTAAGAAACAGCTTTTTGGGGAGGCCAAGATGGGAGGATTGGTTGAGCCCAGGAGTTCAAGACCAGCCTGGGCAACATAGTGAGACCCCATCTCTTAAAAAAAAATTGAAAAATTAGCTGGGCATGGTTGCATACACCTATAGTCTCTGCTACTCAGGAAGCTGATGTAGGAGGATTGGTTGAGCCTGGGAGGATGAGGTTGCAGTTAGCCGTTATTGTGCCACTGCATTCTAGCCTGGGTGACAGAGCAAGACCCTGTCTCTTTAAAAAGAAAAAGAAAGAAGGAGGACGGGAAGGAGTGAGGAAGGGAAAAAAACAGCTTTTTAGGTTGCATATTAGGTTGTTATTGTGCTTGTAAAAAGTTCTTATGTTTAAGAACCTAGTATATGAAAGTTGTTTAGAAGTAAACGTATATAATTTAAAATCTAGATAAGAAAGTAAAACGGAAAAGGCGGTGAAGCCAAAAGAAAAGACACAATCTTTTTTTATTTTCCACCCACTCTTGTCATCCTAGTTAACAGATACAGTAAAAGTATTCAGTATTTTGAGTGTGTCTGGGTTTTTTGTTTATTTCTTTCCAGTCAGAAACCCTTACACGGGACATAAATACCTCTGTGGAGCTTTACAGTCTGGAATTGTTTTACTTCAGTGGTATGAGCCAATGCAGAAATTCATGTTGATAAAGGTATATATTATTTTGTTCACATTTTTCTCCTTTAGAAAACACTAGCGTATAACTGAAGCTAAAATTAAAAGATCCCAATACTACTATCTAGGGTCAGAACATTTATAGTTATTTGTAGTTGTTTATTTGATTTAGGGGTTTTTGTGTTCTTAGGATTTAATCTTTAACTGATATTAATAACTTCCAGAACCATCAGTCATAAAGATTAATATGGCCAATTCTCTAAGACACATTTTTATAGACCATTTATCCTTCTTATCATCTTAGAGGTAATCCTTTTTAGAACTAGATAAATGAAGAAGATGGGAGTCTTTCTGTTGAGTTTATTCAACAATGGTATGAATGGGGAGATTGTTTCTGAATTATGGCTCTATTGTTTATTTTTTTGCAGCACTTTGATTTTCCTTTGCCAAGTCCTTTGAATGTTTTTGAAATGCTGGTGATACCAGAACAGGAATACCCTATGGTCTGTGTAGCTATTAGCAAAGGCACTGAATCGAATCAGGTAGTTCAGTTTGAGACAATCAATTTGAACTCTGCATCTTCATGGTTTACAGAAATTGGTGCAGGTAAGTATTTTTTACCTTATGTTAGAATATTGATACTTTTGTGTATAAAAGAAGCAAAACACCAGTGTGGGCTCTTTTAAATATTCAAAACAGTTTCCCAAGTAAGCCCATAGAATCGTGTACATATATTTATGATCTCTATTTGCCAGAGGTAGTTTGATACAAATTATTTAGACAAAGGAAATTTTTAATGATTTCTGACAGTGAAAAGTCTTAGTTGTTACCAGTGAATCTTTGGACTTGCTAAGTAAATACATTTTCTAAGCAGTTCTTAAAATTTTATCAACTTCTCAAGCAAAGAGCTTCACTTATCCTGTTTTATCCTGTCTTCCCCCCTCACTTCTTAGAATCAGTGAGTGTGGCTTTCAGACTTGAATAGAAGCTTCTTAGGTGTTGCTTCTGAGCCTTTCCATTTAAATCAGACATATCTCAGTGAAAGATCTGAAAAAAAATGGGAAGTTTATTCCTAGACTTTAAAATTAGAACAAATCATTCAATAAATCATTTTTTAAATCTGCATAATATGTGAAGTGGGTGGGGAGGGGTCTCCATTTTGCTGGTTTCCTGTTTGTTGTGCTGGTGTATTTGGTCATTTATAATCCAGGTTTATTAGGCTATTTTTACATGTGCCAAGCAAGCTTTAGTTATGGCTGTTTCATTACTCACCACTGTTGTATTCTTTACCGCCTTTTGAAGAAGTCTCTTACATGTATTATAAGTTTGATGCTTAATGCTTCTTATTAAATAACCTTTGGCTTTTGATAATTTATAAGCTAAGTTACAAGACCTCATTATAATAGAGAACCTACACTAAATTCACTTTCAAAATAAGAATCAGTGAGAACCAGCCAGGCGCGGTGGCTCAAGCCTGTAATCCCAGCACTTTGGGAGGCCGAGACGGGTGGATCACGAGGTCAGGAGATCGAGACCATCCTGGCTAACACGGTGAAACCCCGTCTCTACTAAAAAAAAATACAAGAAACTAGCCGGGCGAGGTGGGGGGTGCCTGTAGTCCCAGCTACTCGGGAGGCTGAGGCAGGAGAATGGCGTGAACCCGGGAGACGGAGCTTGCAGTGAGCTGAGATCCGGCCACTGCACTCCAGTCTGGGCGACAGAGCGATACTCCGTCTCAAAAAAAAAAAAAAAAAAGAATCAGTGAGAACCAGTGATATCCTGGCAAATATCTAACAACAGGCTCTTGAGGTACAACCATTTATTAGAGTTGCCTATTTTTGTGGTACAAATACTCCACCCATGGCCAATTTCAAACAGCCAACCTGATGTCATTTGGCTCACCAAATTCCTGAAAATTTAACTCAGTACAAGCCAGCTCCAGCATGCACTGGTCTATAAACATATTCTTTATGGACCAGGTAACATTTTGCACCCTTCTACCTCTACCTGCACTCTGCCTTTTAAGTATGTTGATCAATGCTTTAGGTTGAGTTGGATGTATGCCCTGCTGTTATAGCTAACAGAAAGGTACAAATGTATTGCTTTATTATCATGAGCTATAAACTGCCCAAATAGAAATATTTCCCCAGGCTGGGCACAGTGGCTCACACCTATAATGCCAGCACTTTGGGAGGCCAAAGTGGGTGGATCACCTGAGGTCAGGAGTTCGAGACCAGCCTGACCAACATGGTAAAACCCCATCTCTACTAAAAATACAAAGTTAGCCGGGCGTGGTGGTGCGTATCTGTAATCCCAGCTACTTGGGAGGCTGAGGCAGGAGAATCGCATGAACCTGGAAGGCAGAGGTTGCAGTGAGCCGAGATCGCACCATTGCTGTCCAGCCTGGGCAACAAGAGCGAAACTCCATCTCAAAAAAAAGAAAAAGAAATATTTCCCTGTTCTTATTGCTCAAAGGAAAGGTTATGGGTCAATTTATTTAAAGACAAGTTTTGGCTGACAGCCCAACTTCTTTTTTTTGCTCATTAGCATGGTATAGAGCAGGTCATTTAATACAACTATGTAATGTATATTTGTGACCACTTTCTTCTGGATGATATATTAGAAGGTTACATTGTTCAAGGCAAGAGTTCAGTGAGTCCTCTTTTTGAGTTTTGGGGTATGTTTGAGTTTGGGGGGGGGTTTTTTGAGAGTTTTGTTGTTTGCTTTGTTTTTTAATGCCTGAGGCGTACTATTCTACCTACTTTTAACATTGTCTTGGCTAAAATTAAAGCAGACCCCCAACTACTGTCTACCTGGGATCAAGGCTCTTTAAAGACCCAAATTACTTCCTGAGGGAGGGACAGGACTCTGCCTGAGGGTAATCATTGAGGTCACCTTCAGGCAGAGGTGAGGCAACCTTTCTAGTCCAGCACTTTGTCCTCCTTAGGTTTCCCCATTTTTCTAAGTGATTTGTTAATCCAACTCCCAGCTGTGTTCATTGTTGAACAAAGAGGCTATGCCTTGAACTGGCAAGTTTTAACATTAAAATAAACTCCTATTCAAGACTCTTTCAGGCTCAGTCTGATTTATCATTGCTGTATCCTCATCTCTAAGGATGGTGCTTAGCTTATGGTCAGCACTCAGTAAATATTTGTTGAATGAATGCCTGAACATAGAGTAGCTAAGAAAAACTATTTTTGAAGTGTTACATGAGGGGCAGTTTATCGATTCTGTAGATCTGAATTCTTCACCATGTATAAGCTTTAGAAGGGCCACAAACACCCCAAAATATTATATGAAATTCTGTGTTTATGTTTGAATGTGCAGTTTCCAAGGGAGACAATGCATAGGCTTCCCAAAGAGGTATAGTTAAGAAGGACTGCTCTAAATAATCTAAAATCTTTTCTTAGATTCATGTAGACCATTCAAACAATCTGAGTGCTTAGAATGCATTGTTTTATCAGAAATTTTTTTTAATGTTATTACATCTATCAGCAGATGTTAGAAGCAGCCCATTAAATATCAGCAAAATAATGAGAGTTGTATCCTGCAAAGATGTTCTTGACAATATTGTTCATCATGTTACTCAGTGTCCTCTATGTAAAAGACCTCCCAGCCACCTATAAACACATACCTATACCGGGAAAATTTCTCTGTTGTTATAGATTCATTAATCCTGTGCCCTTTTGAATCACTGGCTTATTTTTAATTTAGGTTTGCTGTGATTCACCCAGCTGATCTTGTTTCTATCTCCCATTGGCTATATAAAGTGCAGAGCAAAACCTAGCCATTATATAGCATGCATCTTACTTTTCCTCCTCATATTTTACCTTTGCTTCGTTTTATTTTTGTAACTCACCTTTCTAGACCTAGCTGAGGTATTAATTAAAGGTAATATTGATGTTTTTTTCAGCTGAGTTAGCCATGCTTAGGACATATTTGTCTTAAATTGATTCACGTGCATTTTTTGAAAGATAACATCACAAAATATAAATTGTGTTAAATTTCAAAGATCAATTTTAAGTCACAGCAAAAGTCAGAATTTGTTTTTTCTAGGCTCTAGGTTTTAAAAGTATAATTGTAACCTTGTTTTTTACTCCCTAAGGCAGCCAGCAGTTAGATTCCATTCATGTAACACAGTTGGAAAGAGATACCGTTTTAGTGTGTTTAGACAGTAAGTACTATTTTTAATTTTATTTTGAGTATAGTACTTGATAAAGCAATTTTTTTATTCTGTTAAACCATAATTCAAGATTTTCACTTTGTTTTACTAAAAGTGTTACTTATGTGTAATTTGTAAAGGAAAAAAATCACCTCTTATGGCTAAATATTTGAGCACCAAGGTAGCCATTTTTAAAGAAGTGTACATTTTTAAAAATGAGAGTGTTAATATTCAATATATACTGTAAAAAAAAGAAAATAATAGCAGAATTGCCATTTACCAATGGAGGCACTCTTACAGTATTTTTTGCCATTTGGCATACTTGACTCAAGATAAATAGTTGAACGTTATTTAAGAATATTATTTGATATCCATGTAAAATCCACATATATCAAGGTGCATTTATTTTAGCAGATTTGCATGTCCAGTCTTGACTTGTTTTTTTTTTTTTTTAAGAATTTGTAAAAATTGTAAATCTACAAGGAAAATTAAAATCAAGTAAGAAACTGGCCTCTGAGTTGAGTTTTGATTTTCGCATTGAATCTGTAGGTAAGTCTCCTTTTTTTCATAAAGCAGTTTGCAATACTTATAATTATTAAAATTCATTCTGTACTTAGTGTTGTCTAGACCAGCACTGTCTCAGAAATTTCTGTAAAGATAAAAATGTTCTACGCCTGTAATCGCAGCACTTTGGGAGGCCAAGGTGGTCGGATCACAAGGTCAGGAGCTCAAGACCAGCCTGGCCAACATGGAGAAACCCCGTCTCTACTAAAAATACTAAAATTAGCTGGGTGTGGTGGCGGGCGCCTGTAATCCCAACTACTTGGGAGGCCAAGGCAGGAGAATCACTTGAACCCAGGAGGCGGACATTGCAGTGAGCCGAGATCATGCCATTGCTCTCCAGTCTGGGCGACAAGAGCAAGACTCCATCTAAAAAAAAAGATAGAAATGTTCTGTATCTGTGCTCTTAAATACAGTAGTGATTAAACACATATGGCTGTTAAGCACCTGAAACATGATTAGTGCTACATTTTCATTTTTTAGATTTTGATTCAAATTTTAATGTAAATAACAACATATGGCTGGTTGCTCTCATATTGCACAGTGCAGGTTCAGACCATCATAAATCTTTTATTGTTTCCTGAATATTTAAAACTTGTAATCACTTTTAAAATTTCTGTTCATTATTCCCTTTGCTGCATTAAGTGAATTATACTTCCCCCGATTCTTTCCCAATCAGGAAGGTATTTGTGTGATGTGATAACAGTGCCATAATTCTTTGCCATGTAAGATTCTGGGTATTGGGTGTTGATATTACTGCTTTTGGATCTATTTTTATGTAAATAGCTAGTTCTCACAGGACTTGTAAACTTTTATGCCATTTAATTTGCTTCCTTGTCAATGAATGTTTTACTCTCTAATACTCATTGGTTTTATGATGAAAGTTATTACTGTTTATTATTGTTTGCATGCTCATTGATCATATGTCAGTATTTTCCCCAGAAGTGACAGAACTTGTGAAAAAAATCATGAGTGGAAACATTTTTAAACATTTCATGACATGAGTCTGCCATATATCAAAGGCACTAAAATGAAGTTGGCAATTTTTATTTGGGCCATAAACAATAACATGTACTTTATAATTACATACTTTTAAAAACACGATTTTCATTACTTAGAAAGTTTTTTATTTTTAAAAAGCATTTTAATATGTATTTCTCAATTGGAGTTTTACCTTATCGCAAAGTCAGTTTGTGCCTCTGTGTGAGATTTTACATGAAAAATAGTTTACTTATGATTGGGAAATTTAATTCATTAAAGCAAAAAACCTAAACTTTCTGTAAATGTCCAGACAAAAGGAATTTTGGAAACTAGTTTGTTCTTTTACTCCTTGTATTACATTTTTGTAGTATAAATTTTTTTGAGAGAGATTTTTGAGAGACATTCTGACATAGGAATCCTTAATTCCTCTTCACTTTGAAACACACTGATACCTCAACTTTTTCAGATGTGCCAGATTATCTTTGTAATTTTAATTGTTACACAAAAGTTTGTTCCTCCTAGGCTACCATCTTTTCTTGCCAGTAAACCTTGGAATAATTACAAGCATCTTCCTGGGGAAAAAAAATGCCTTTACAACACCTCTTAAAAATAAAATCAGTAACTGGGTTTTTTATTTGTCGCAGTTAGTGAAACACATGTGATTTGTCATTGTCAGATACTTTCATTTTTATTGAGATTAATTATGTTCCCAGAACATTCATACATTAACTTTTTACAAAAAGTCAGTAGTCTAAAAAATAATTAATTTTCAATTACTTTCTTCAATCACCTTTAATCATGCTTTTCTAAATCTGTAATACTTATAATGGTTAAATACTAAGAATATTATGTAAGAATTGACTCACAGATCCTAAATATTCAATGTGTGGTAAAATGTTGGATTGTGGGGCAGGTTTATTTTTTATTTATTTATTTTGTTTGAGACGGAGTCTCGCTCTTTCACCCAGGCTGGAGTGAAGTGGCATGATCTAGGCTTACTGCAGCCTCCACCTCTGGTGTTCAAGCAGTTCTCCTGTTTCAGCCTCCTGAGTAGCTGGGACTACAGACGCAGGCCACCATGCCCGGCTAATTTTTGTATTTTTAGTAGAGACAGGGTTTCACCATATTGGTCAGGCTGGTCAGGATATCCTGACCTCAGGTGATCCACCCACCTCAGCCTCCCAAAGTGCTGAGATTACAGGGATGAGCCACCGTGCCCGACCAGGTTTATTTTTTAAAATTTCTTTTGTTACAGGGAAAATGTGAACATAAATTAAAAATGCTTGTTTAAAGCTGCTTCTGAATATGTAATAGTATTTAAACAACAATGTTTTTAATGCAAAAACCCAGTTATATATGTTTTTATGATTTCATTCATTTAAGACAAAAGATGCATGAAAGATGTATGAAAGATGTATGAAAGAAACGAATATGCCAACATCTACCTTATCTGAAGTTAGTTCATGTTTACATGAATGGCTTTTGTATGTATCTTCGAAGACTTGCATAACCCTACCTCAGTAAATTACTTGAGCTTAGGCATGTCTTAGCCACAAAAATGTTGAGAAATAATGGTCCAGACAGTGGAATTTTGCACTAGACACTCAAATAGGCTTATATTATCATTTATTAAAAATAGAGAAAATTTATAGTGAAATGCTCTGTGCCTTATATTAGTTTCATTTCTCCCTTATCATTTTTAGTATGCCTTCAAGACAGTGTGTTGGCTTTCTGGAAACATGGGATGCAGGGTAAAAGCTTCAAGTCAGATGAGGTAAGCCTTCTCAGATTACCTCCACTGACTCCCACTAACAATTTTAAATGTTGAAGCACTCATTTTATGCATTTCCTCTCTCAACCTACATTACTGTGTTTAGTGCTTTTAATGCTATGAACTGGTAGAACAAAAGAGCCAGTATTTTCCCTTCAAATGTGTTCATTTTTGTATCATAATTCAGAATTCTCAGTGGCCACCAGGAATTGCAAAATATAAGTTCGCACAATTTCATTTATCTAATTTGTAATTTGTAAATGTGATTGCTAAGTTTGTAAAACTTTTGTAAATTTAATATGTGTTTTCCATAATGTATAAATATGTAGCTTCTTTTTAAATATATTTTAAAATCTACTTACTGAAGCATAGGACTAAGGGAAATCTAAGAAAATTGACTCATTTAGTAACTATTGAGTACCAGCTATGTTCAAGACACTTATTGTAAATATCAAATAAAACCAACTCTGTTCCAGGTACTTTACAAATATTTGCTTATTTCAGGCTCAAAATAACCCAGTAGAGGTAGATACTATTCATATTGCCATTTTTACAGGTACAGAGTGGTTAAGTAACTTGCCCAGAGTTACATAACTAGTGAAGTGGAAGAGTCTGGATTTGACAGGTCTCTTTTAATCACTTCTACCTGAGATAATTAGGATACATTTCATGCGGGAGATGGGATTTGGGCCTCCAACTTGAGGGATGAGTCCTACTAGCTAAGATAATACTAACAGAGACATTTCCCATTTATGTGAGTACTTGTGTGTTCTTCTAACCATGGCCTAACAAATTTGTGAACTTACTTAAAGCTCAAAAACTTCTTCTGTTTGCTTTTACCTTTAGTTTTATCCACACTCTTACTTATATATAAATGAATATTCCTACCTCTTATATGAATGCAAAATTAGAATGCTTCCAGGAAGAAATGATATAAATCAGCTGTCTTTGAATATATTGGTTTATCTTGTTACTGATACATGTCACTAAATGTCTCCAAGTCTCTGCACTTGATGAAACCTACAGTCCTACTTATTATCATACAGTTAATTATTCTTAAATGCTATTTTCATTTTGTCACTCCTGTGGTTAGAAATCTACAGAAGGTTCTTGTTTCTTACTATATCAAATATTGATTCCATTTCCTAAATATCTATTTTTAACTTATCTTTTTTTTTTTTTTTGGAGATGGAATCTAACTCTGTCGCCCAGGCTGGAGTGTAGTGGCACGATCTTAGCTCACTGCAACCTCCGCCTCCTGGGTTCAAGCAATTCTCCTGCCTCAGCCTCTTGAGTAACTGGGATTACAGGCATGCACCACCACACCTAGCTAATTTTTGTATTTTTAGTAGAGACGGGGTTTTACCATGTTGGCCAGGCTGGTCACAAACTCCTGACCTCAGGTGATCCACCTGACTTGGCCTCCCAACGTGCCGGGATTACAGGCACGAGCCCCACACCTGGCCTATTTTTAACTCATCTTGTTTACCCTTTTTTCAGCTTATGTTCTCATCCTTCAACTTGGGTCTAGCTGAAGTCTTGACCTCTTTCATAAAGTCATACTCAGTTGTTCCAGTCCACAATGATTAGAACATCTCTGAACTTAATACTCTGAAAAATCAGCTCCAATTATTATAACACCTAATTTACTTTCTGATTCAAGCTTATTAATTCTATTTTCCCAGGTAGACTGCAGATTCCTTGATATCAGACTTTTTTTTTTTTTTTTTTTTTTTTACTTATTTTATATCTACACTGTCTTAGTGTGGGTTCCTCTAAAAGTAGACCCTAAGACAAGGACTCAAATGCAGATAGTTTATTTGGGAATAGATTCCAGAAAACAAGTGATGGAATGAGGAATGGAGAATAAAAAGGGGCAAAAAGCCAGTAAAGAACACATTAATAAGCTAGTTCCCACAAAGAGCAACTGGGGCTTAATCCAGTAGGGACCACTGAAGAATGGGGCAAAATACACCTCAGAATTGACTCATTTGTAGGTGAGGAGGCTGGAGCATTTATGCAGCAACTGCTACTCCATGTTGGTTAAGGCCTGCCCCCTGGTATGCAAACTGCGGGCACTTTGGGATAGCACCTGCACATGGCTGAGCACGCTCTGCAGCTTTGCAGAAAACAGACTATAGAGGGTCTTGCTCTGTTGCCCAACAGCTGGAATGCCATGATGCAATCATAGTTCACTGTATCCTTGAACTCCTGAGCTCAAGCGATCCTCCTACTTCAGCCTCCTGAGCAGCTAGGACTACAGGCATGCACCACTATGCCCAGCTAAAATTTTTAAATATTTTTGTAGAGACAGGGTCTCACTGTGTTGCCCAGACTGGTCTCAAATCCTGACCTCAAGCCTTGGCCCCCAAAGGAGCTCTGCAGTCCAACAATACCTGTATTCAAGTCTTGAGTCTACCCATTATATGACCTTGAACAACTTATTTAACCTCTTGGAGTCTTAGTTTCTTCTTCAATGATATGAGAATTATAATGCATATCACAGAGTTCTTCTAAGTAGAGTGCCTGACCCATACTAGATGTTCCATAAATGTGGGTTCATTTCTGATAATATGCAGTCAAAAAAACTTACTGAAATTTCTTTTATTTGAGGATTTAAGTCTACCAAAAAGTATTTATTGTGTTAATAATTGCTCTGTCTAAATTAATTTTAAATTATTATTAAGGCAATTTGAAGAGTAAGATGTTACTGATAGGTATTTTTCTTTCCTAGGTTACCCAGGAGATTTCAGATGAAACAAGAGTTTTCCGCTTATTAGGATCAGACAGGTAATAGTTTGGTTGTATTAATTTAATTACCAAAGAGGTTCAAAGATCATACTCTTAATTATACTGTCAGTCTGTAATTGTTCCAAACAAAACTCTTAGAAGCTCATTGACTTAGATAAATTTCTCTGTGTCTTTACTGAGAGAATTAGTAATATTTTAATAAGTTGACCAGCAATCTTTTGTCAGCATGAGGATTGTCATTCTAGAAACAGTTATATTCAGCTGAGACAAAATGTGTTGGTATAAATGTTGATGTCCCTAGTACCATGAGAGCTATTCTGGGCCCGTATGTTTTCATTTCTTCCTGGTGTGCTACCTTCTGTCAACTATTAGGAATATGTACCTCCTGATGATACTTGCTTTTATATTGGAAAATGCCTGATTCAGTTTCTAAAGTTAATCTAAGTTAAAAAGAATTATGTGGTCTCTTTATACCCCAAATAAAAGACAAGTTGCAAAACTGTCATCTTATGAAAAAAAGGTAGGAGCTGTAGCTTTTGATATCCAAAATCTACTGCCTACTTCTTTTTTTTCTTTTTTTTTTTAAGACGGTTTCACTCCGTCGCCCAGCTGCCTACTTCTATAACTAATAAAATACCCATTCCTTCCTCTTTTCCCACCAAAAGTTGTTACTAAAGCAAAATTGGCTATAGTGGTATGCATTAGTCCTGAGACAAGGATTGGGAACCTCTGGTCTTCAGATTCACATTGCTTCAGTTTTAGATACTTGAGGAAGGAGAGGGAAATGGAGTCATAACTCCAAAAAAATTGTGAAGAGAGTTTTATAGGAGAACAGAAATTTTTCAAAAAATGATGACTACCCTCAGTGAATAGAAAAGGTAAGCCCACAAAGCATGGCAATTTAGTGAGTAGTCCAGCCAACAAAAAGAGAATTTGAGAATCATCTGGTAAATGACTCTAGAACTAGATTGAGAGGCTCTTTGCTTTTCCAGGAAGGGCTGAGAAAAGAATTGTGGGCTGAGCGCAGTGGCTCACGCCTGTAATTCCACCACTTTGGGAGGCCAAAGCAGGTGGATCACCCGTCTCTACTAAAAATACAAAAAGTAGCCAGCTGTGGTGGTGTGTACCTGTAATCCCAGCTACTCGGAAGGTTGAAGCAGAATTGCTTGAACCCAGGAGGCGGAAGTTGCAGTGAGCCAAGATCACACCACTGCACTTCAGCCTGGGCGGCAGAGCAAGACTGTCTCAAAAAAAAAAAAAAATTGTGGATCATCCAGTGATCCTGGTGTAGATAATCCTTTAATGAGACCAAGCATGAGAGAATTCAGCTTGGTAGAGGGTTGGCATCAGAGGCCGTTTCTCTCGGTTCCTTGTTTCCTTCTACCTTCTCTACCCAGAGCTTTCTCTATCACTTTTCCCTTCCCCGTTCATATTCTCTGTCCACTCTATCACTATTTACTCCAAAAAACTTTCCTTCAGACTATTGCCTTGCTCTGCTTGTCTTCTTACATGGGCATCTCCTTGATTTTAAGATATATATCTAAACAGAGTTTTTGTTTTGTTTTATCTTTAAAAGTGGTTAAAAATTTATTTTGTTGCTGGGCACAGTGGCTCATGCCTGTAATCCCAGCACTTTGGGAGGCTGAGGCAGGTAGATCACCTGAGGTCAGGAGTTCGAGACCAGCCTGACCAACATGGAGAAACCCATCACTGCTAAAAATACAAAAAAATTAGCTGGGGTTGGTGGTGCATGCCTGTAATTCCAGCTACTCGGGAGGCTGAGGCAGGAGGATCGCTTGAACCCAGGATGTAGAGGTTGCAGTGAGCTGAGATCACGCCGTTGCACTCCAGCCTGGGCAACAAGAGTGAAACTCCATCTAAAAATAAAAATAATAAAAATAAAAATTATTTTGTTGCTTAAGTATAGATATTTGTGTCTAGGAAAAAAAACTAAGCATGTCAAAATTTTAATAGCGGTTAACTCTGGGCAGTTGGATTATAGGTAATTATATTTTCCCTTTCTACTTTTCTGTAATGCCTAATATAAAGTATCTATGACTTTTTAAAAATGTTTTCATTATTAAAGTAATAACATGCTAATTATAGAAAATTCATACACTAGAAAAATAAGTGTTATGTGCAAATTTTTTCTCCCATTCCTCCTCTAGAAACTTTTTTCTCTGTGTGGGTATATTATTTTTTATTTTGTTCTCAAACTCTCTTCCCCACAATTAAAATGTTTGGAATAGCACTTGATTTTTTTTTTTTTCCTATCAGTCCTTTGATTGGACTCTTTCTCCACTTTTGTTCCGCAACTAGAGAGAGGGGCCCCATTTCATACTTTTTTTAAAAAGCTATTTCAAATACCTTGAAGAACAGTTTGGACGAGTGTCTCTTAAGAGTCCTGTTTTATTCTCTTGGCTCTTCTTCCATCCTCTTCCTGTTAGTGTAAATTCCTAAATTATTATATTATACCTTTTGTTGGCATAAATGAGTAAGCAGATTTTGTTTGTTGTTTTTTGTTTGAGAAGGGGTCTCACTCTCTCCACCCAGGCTGAGGCGCAGTGGCACAATCACAGTTTACTGCATCCTCAAACTCCTCAGCTCCAGGGATCCTCCTGCCTCAGTGTCCTGAGTAGCTGGGACTACAGGCGCAGGCTTCCACACTCAGCTAATTATTTTATTTTTTTGTAGAGATGGGGTCTTGCCATCTTGCTCAGGCTGGTCTCAAACTCCTGGGCTCAAGCGATCCCCCTGCCTCAGCCTCCCGAAGTCCTGGGATTACAAATGTGAGCCACCACACCCAGCCCAGATATTTTAGTTGGAATAAGATAATGAGACTACCCCAAAATGTCTTCAATATTTTATATTAATCAATTCTTATTGTGTTTTAAAGCTGTAAAATGTAAAGCCGAATTTGATTGTGCATCTGTGATCCTTATGTAATCTTACTGAAATGTGAACAATGATATTCTTTCCTAGTTTGATGTTAGTATTTGATGTATGAAATCTGTAGTTACTCTTAAACAAGCCCTTTGTTTTGGTTTAATTACAGGGTTGTCGTTTTGGAAAGTAGGCCAACAGAAAATCCTACTGCACACAGCAATCTCTACATCTTGGCTGGACATGAAAATAGTTACTAAGCAACAGAAACTGATCTCAAATGACAGGAAAATGAATATACTCCACTGAAAGGAAAAATAAGGAAACTCAATACAAACTGCACTATGATTTGCTTTAACTGTTATGGGTTATATTGCAAATGATCTGTACTTTAGGGTAGAATTCAATATTTTCTGCAGCTGGAAACAGCTAGTCTATCTCTTGCCACTGTGTGGTGGTTATATCAAGTTTGCTTAATAAAAGCTAAGAGACAAATAGTCCTCTAGTTCCAGGAAACACAGTCTTTTTTTAAAAAAAAAAAACAATAATGTTTGTAACAAGGGTGTCATGGTATTTTTAGATAACTCATGATTATCTTAAGAGAGATAAATTTAGTAATCATTTTATACCATGTCTTATTCCTTCTTAATGAACATAATTTGATAAATTCTCAAGCAAGGTTTTCACTTTTATATTGGCCATTCTGTATGTTTTTGTAAAATAGAATATTTAATCCTTATTTATTAATCTCTTGCTGGAGTGGTGTAATGTATCTAACTTTTGGCAAAGGAGGGTTGCAGAGCAGCTTAAATTTTTTTATAATGTATAAGAATTTTGTTTATCTTTTAAGAGTAGTAAAGTACTTTGAGTGTTTGGGGTTCAACACACACATGCAATTTTGCTTAACAAAAGTATTTTATAATACAGTTTCATACAGAATTACCTTAAAAGGGAGTTTTATGTTTTCAACTACAGATAGTTGTAAGGGATCATACAGAAGATATTGATGATAGTTGAAATATTCTTAGAAGGGGTGTGTATGTCTAGGCGTGTCTACCATGTGTATGTATTCTTGACAAGCAGTATAAAATACCTGTGATTTTTCTTTACATTAGGGATAATGCATAAGGAATTAATCTTCATATATATTATCATCCCTAATGTAGAGGGGGGAAGTATTTAACTGCCCATGATATGTATTTTACTTATACTATGCCAGAGAGGAAACTGTAAAGTAATTACACATGTAATCTTGGGTTTTTCACATACGTAGGTATTCATTTTGAGTAGGTTTAAGAAGAAAAAAGATCTTTAAATGAATTGAATTTCTGATGGGATAGTATCATTAAGTATTTAAAAGCCAGTATTCTAAAAATAATAAAGGGTAGGGTCATTTTTGAGTTTGTTTTTCTTTTGCTATTGTTAATATTCAAAATTAAAGTGTTACATTGGTACCTGTTGTCTTAATGCATTTATTGAGAACAGCATTGAGATGATGAACAAGGGGTTAGCAGTAGCAAACTATAGAGTTATTTTGACTAATTACCTAAGAGGAAAACAGTATAAGTATCTCATTCAGTATTTAGCAATTCTGTAAAATAAGTATTATCTCCATTTTTCAGATGAGGAAATAAGAGTTTAGCAAGGTTAAGAGATCTACCCAATTTACACAGCAAGTTAGCAGTTGAGCCTGACCATGAGTCTTCTGACTCTGTTCTTTTCACTATGCAATATGCAAACAATAAAATGTTATACAAATGAAATATAAAGGTATTTATTCTTTAAAAATGCACATATGATTTCACTGTGTGGCTGTTTATTTTGGATATGTTAAGAATACTGGATACGGTAGATGACAGAGGGACTATCCTCAAAACAGAGGACATTTACATGATGGATAAGAAGGCCAGCATCCTCCTTTTCTTACTGAATCCTGGCAGCCAGATCTTTACCATTCCATGACGGAATACTGAAGAGTCTTCTCTGTGAAATCTGACCAATGCAAGTGAAAAGGCCAATTAAGATCTTGATGTCAGCCATGCCCCAGCTAAACTGCCCAGCTACATAACACTGCAGTGAAAATCATAGTTGGCATGCCCACTAGCCCACGCATTGTGTCTAGACCTTGCAGTTAGTCTTTTAGTCCTGTGCTCTTAAAAATGAGCAAACAACCAAGGATTACAAATAAATGAAAGAGAAAAAACAGTCTAGGGAAAACACTTAAAGGAAACAGACTATGAAGGGTAAGGAGAACATCAAAAGAAAAAGTATTTTCAGAAGGATGTTGCAACCATGAGTCAAGGGCAGGGGACTTTTAAAAAGTTGGGTTTCAAAAAAACAAAAATAGGGAATCCTTTCCCCATTTCTTGTTTCTCTCAGGTTTGTCAAAGATCAGATGGCTGTAGATGTGTGGTATTATTTCTGAGGACTCTGTTCTGTTCCATTGGTCTATATCTCTGTTTTGGTACCAGTACCATGCTGTTTTGGTTACTGTAGCCTTGTAGTATAGTTTGAAGTCAGGTAGCGTGATGCCTCCAGCTTTGTTCTTTTGACTTAGGATTGTCTTGGAGATGTGGGCTCTTTTTTGGTTCCATATGAACTTTAAAGCAGTTTTTTCCAATTCTGTGAAGAAACTCATTGGTAGCTTGATGGGGATGGCATTGAATCTATAAATTACCTTGGGCAGTATGGCCATTTTCACGATATTAATTCTTCCTATCCATGAGCATGGTATGTTCTTCCATTTGTTTGTGTCCTCTTTTATTTCACTGAGCAGTGGTTTGTAGTTCTCCTTGAAGAGGTCCTTTACATCCCTTGTCAGTTGGATTCCTAGGTATTTTATTCTCTTTGAAGCAATTGTGAATGGAAGTTCATTCCTGATTTGGCTCTCTGTCTGTTACTGGTGTATAAGAATGCTTGTGATTTTTGCACATTAATTTTGTATCCTGAGACTTTGCTGAAGTTGCTTATCAGCTTAAGGAGATTTTGGGCTGAGACAATGGGGTTTTCTAAATATACAATCATGTCATCTGCAAACAGGGACAATTTGACTTCTTCTTTTCCTAACTGAATACCCTTGATTTCTTTCTCTTGCCTGATTGCCCTAGCCAGAACTTCCAACACTATGTTGAATAGGAGTGGTGAGAGAGGGCATCCCTGTCTTGTGCCAGTTTTCAAAGGGAATTTTTCCAGTTTTTGCCCATTCAGTATGATATTGGCTGTGGGTTTGTCATAAATAGCTCTTATTATTTTGAGGTACGTTCCATCAATACCGAATTTATTGAGCGTTTTTAGCATGAAGGGCTGTTGAATTTTGTCAAAAGCCTTTTCTGCATCTGTTGAGATAATCATGTGGTTCTTGTCTTTGGTTCTGTTTATATGCTGGATTATGTTTATTGATTTGTGAATGTTGAACCAGCCTTGCATCCCAGGGATGAAGCCCACTGGATCATGGTAGATAAGCTTTTTGATGTGTTGCTGAATCCGGTTTGCCAGTATTTTATTGAAAACAAAAAGAGCTCTTAGAAAATAATATGATAGCATAGCTGAATAATTCAATTAGAAGACTTAGAATATAAAGTTAAAATTTCTCAAAAAAAAAATTGGAAATGTCAAAGAAAAAAGTTAAGAAAACTGACAGCCCAGGAGGCCTAATATGTAATCTTCCAGAGTTCCAAAAAGAAATCATTGGAGTGTTTCGATAATTTTTTCAGTATTAAAGAATATCAGATTCTAGATTGAAAGAACACAGTGGATGAAAAAGACCTTTACCAAAGCACATCATTATGAACTTTCAAGGACACTGGAGTCAAAAAGAAGATCTGCATTTCCAGAGGAAAAGGTCAGGTCAGATACCAAGGAATAAGACTCAGGAGACCTTTATTTTTATTTTTTGAGGCAGGGTCTTGCTCTGTCACCCAAGCTGGAGTGCAGTGGCACAGTCTTGACTCACTGCAACCTCCACCTCCCAGGCTCAAGCCATCCTCCTGCCTCAACCTCCCGAGTAGCTAGGACTACACGCGCCCACCACCATGCCCAGCTAAATTTTTTTGTATTTGTTATAGAGACAGAGTTTCACCATGTTGCCCAGGCTGGTCTCAAACTCCTGAGCTGAAGCAGTCCGCCCACCTCAGTCTCCCAAAGTGCTGGGATTGCACGTGTGAGCCACTGCATCCAGCCCCAAATAGCTTTAAATTTCAACAGAAGCAGTGCCTTCAAACTTCTGAAAGAAATGTCCAACCTAACATTCTGTATCTGACTAAATGTAACATAAAGGTCAAATGAAGAGTATAAAAAAAGTTCCTCCTATATATCTTTTCTCAGGAAGCTACTAAAGGATGTGCTTCATAAAAAGGCATAAACCAAACAAAATGACACAAGATGCAGGAAATGGGATTTAGAACAGGAGAGAAATTAAAGAAATCCCCAGATGATGAGGATGGAATATCCGAGGATGGAATATCCAAAGATGACCACTACACCAGGCTCAGAGAGTACATTGAAGCACATCAGAAGATCCTGGTGACACGTTTTTAGAAAGATTAATAAAATATCCGATGTATCTTAGATCTTTTTTTTTTTTTTTTTTTTTTTTTTTTTTTTTTTTGAGACGGAGTCTCGCTGTGTCGCCCAGGCTGGAGTGCAGTGGCCGGATCTCAGCTCATTGCAAGCTCCGCCTCCCGGGTTTTTACGCCATTCTCCTGCCTCAGCCTCCCGAGTAGCTGGGACTACAGGCGCCCACCACCTCGAGACGGAGTCTCGCTCTGTCACCCAGGCTGGAGTGCAGTGGCCGGATCTCAGCTCACTGCAAGCTCCGCCTCCCGGGTTTACGCCATTCTCCTGCCTCAGCCTCCCGAGTAGCTGGGATTACAGGCGCCCGCAACCTTGCCCGGCTAGTTTTTTTTTTTTTTTTTTTGTTTTTTTTAGTAGAGACGGGGTTTCACCGTGTTAGCCAGGATGGTCTCGATCTCCTGACCTCGTGATCCGCCCGTCTCGGCCTCCCAAAGTGCTGGGATTACAGGCTTGAGCCACCGCTCCCGGCCATATCTTAGATCTTAAGAGTGAGGCAACCAGCAAAGTAAGAGGTTCCTCCTGAAACAAAGCCTGAGTCAAGAACATGGGTTAGTTTATTTTAGAGATCCCAGAAACTAGGAGTGAGGGACTTGTGGTACTGCGAAGGAGAAAGGGGAAAAGTCAATATAAAACATGGTGTATTTTTGAGGTCATTTCTGTGTAAACAGTGGGAACTTGATTCCACCAGGTCCTCAAGCTATGTGATAGCTCCCCGAATTGCCTCCTGAAAGACAAGTGGCTGGAGCATTTATCTATACACTGTCATTTTTCACTCATCAAGTTGCTGCCAGGGGCATTATCTCCTTGCACATGGGGCAGTTTGCACATGGGCATAGTAGGCTCCGTGTCAAAGAAGACCGTGAGACAGAAAGCTGAAAGAGAAGAAAGGGGTCTTCAGTTCCCACGGAACTGTCCACTGATACTGGCTGGAATCAGAAGGTGGGTGGAGGAGATGATTTTCAAGGCTCCAGGGTTCAATCAGAGATGACAGTGATTCTGAAGAAAAACTAACCAAACCAAACAAAAAACTGGCAGTTAACTCCAGGAAAGCAAAACGGGCAGAAAAGAAAAATTATGACCAGTGGTTGAATGGCATAATAATGTTAACAAAATATTCATCTAATCAAAATGACAACAACTATATTGGGAGAGGACATGGTATTGTAAAGGTTAGAAAAGTTATCAAATTCTCATTTTCCACAGTAGGAAATCAGTGGATAATACGTAAAAATTGAAAATCAAAGGATTACATCAATCTAAAAATCTGCACAGCAAAGGAAACAGTCAACAGAGTGGGAGAAAATACTTGCAAACCATACATCTCAAAAGGGGTTAACATCCAAAATACACAGTGAAGTATACTCATGGCAAGGAAACATCCCAATTTTAAAATGGCAAGGCCAGGTTGGGTGGCCCACACATGTAATCACAACACTTTGGGAGGCCAAGGCAGAAGGATCTGTTGAGACCAGCCTGGGCAACATAGCGAGACCCCATCTCTACAGAAAATTTTTTTAATGAGTTGGGTGTGGTGGTGCATGCAGTCCTAGCTACCCAGGGGTCTGAGGCAGGAGAATCACTTGAGCCCAGGAGTTTGAGGTTCAGTGAGCTGTGATTGTGACACTGCAACTGAAGCCTGGGCAACAGAGCATGAAGACCCCGTCTCCAAAAGAGAAAGCAAAGGACCTGAATAGACATTTCTCAAAAGAAGACATACAGATGGCCAACAAGGCCAGGTGCTGTGGCTCACGCCTATAATCCCAGCACTTTGGGAGGCCAAGGCGAGTGGATCACAAGGTCAAGAGATTGAGACCATCCTGGCCAACATGGTGAAACCCCGTATCTACTAAAACTACAAAAAAAATAGCTGGGCATGCTGAGCACACGCCTGTAGTCCCAGCTACTCGGGAGGCTGAGGCAGGAGGATCGCCTGAACCTGGGAGGCAGAGGTTACAGTAAGCCAAGATTGTGCCACTGCACTCCAGCCTGGCAACAGAGCAAGACTCCGTCTTAAAAAAAAAAAAAAAAAAAAATTGCCAACAGATACATGAAAAAATACTCAATGTCACTAATCAGGAAAATGCAAATTAAAACTACAATGAGATATCACCTCACACTGTTATTATCAAAAAGATGAAAGAGGCTGTCTGTGGTGGCACATGCCTGTAATCCCAGCACTTTGTGGGGCTGAGGTGGGAGGATTGCTTGAGGCTAGGAATTCGAGACTAGCCTGAGCAAACAGCAAGACCCTGTCTCTATTTAAAAAAAAAATAAAAATTAGCTGGGTGTGGTGGGCATGCCTGCACTCCCAGCTACTTGGGGGGCTGAAGTGGGAGGATCCTTTGAGCCTGGGAGTTTGAGGCTGCAGTGAGCTATGACTGCACCACTGCACTCCTGCCTAGATACCAGACGAAGACTGTCTAAAAAATAAGTGCTGAGAGATCAGGAAACCCTTGCACACTGTTGGCAGGAATATAAATTAGTGCAGCAATTAAGGAAAACAGTATGGAGGTTCCTCAAAAAAAATTAAAAATAGAATTATTGTATCATCTAGCAATCCCACTACTGGATATGTGTCCAAAGGAAATGAAATGAGTATGTTGAAGAATTACCTGTGATCCCAAGTTCATCACAGCATTATTCACAGTAACCAAATGTGGAATCAACCTAAGTGTCCATCAGTGGATGAATGTATAAAAAAAAATGTGGTATATATACACAGTGGAATACCATTCAGCCTTGAAAAAGAGAAGGAAATCCTGTGATTTGTGACTACATGGATAAACCTAGAGGACATTATGTTAAGTGAAATAAGGCACTGACCAACAAATACCACGTGGTTTCACTTACATGTGGAATCCGAAAAAGCAGAACTCATGGAAGTGGAGAATAGAAGTGTGTTACCAGGGCCCGGAGCTGTGCTGGGGGATCTTAGTTTGGGGATGGGGAGATGTTGGTTAAAGGATACAAATTTTCACTCAGGAGGGTTTTTTGTTGTTTGTTTGTTTGTTTTTCTTTTCTTTTTTGAGACGGAGTCTCACTCTGTCGCCCAGGCTGGAGTGCAGTGGCTTGATCTCAGCTCACTGCAAGCTCCACCTCCTGGTTCACGCCATTCTCCTGCCTCAGCCTCCCCAGTAGCTGGGACTACAGCCGCCCGCCACCCAGCTAATTTTTTTGTATTTTTAGTAGAGACGGGGTTTCAGCACGTTAGCCAGGATGGTCTCAATCTACTGACCTCGTGATCCGCCCGTCTTGGCCTTCCAAAGTGCTGGAATTACAGGCTTGAGCCACCGCGCCCGGCCAGGAGGGTTTTTTTAATCAAGAAGACTATTTAGTGGCGGGGGATAATATAATCTGCAAAAATAATGAAAAGTTATTTTTGAGGCAAGAGATGGAAGGGCATGCTTTGTAGTAACAAACTTTTACAGGTCTATTTGATTCTCTATGTGCATGCATACATTTGATTTTTTTCATGTTAAAGAAAAATGTAACTTTAAATAAAAGCATGAACCCCCGCATGACCAAAACAGTGTGACAAAGCCAGCTTCTTACACTGTACTTTACACACAGTAGGCATTCAATAAATATCAATTGAGTGTAGCTAATGTATGCATCATGTGGAAGGAGGCAAAAGTAGCTGGGGACAAAAAGCTAGGTGAAGTAAATCCCATAAGGTCTTGTGAGAAAAAGTATTTTCATCAAACTTCTTTTCTTTGGCTAAGCCTCCTCTCCAGCCTTCTCTCCCACTATTCTGCCAAGCACCCTAAGATACTGGCACATAGAGGCCATGATCACTCCAGCTTCATTGCTGGGCTCATAATGGCTCTTCCATTCTGCAGTTCTGATTTATTTTATCAAAACTTAAATCCTTTACCTTAATGATACTCAGTTCAAGCCATAACTTTTCTATGACAGCTCTGACCACTTAATCCAAACCGTTTTCTCTTTCTCAGAATTTCTACAGCACATATGGATTGTACATTTCAGTGTAACATTCAATTGTTAATTACTAGCCAAACCACTCAGCACTTAACACTTACCTTAGACAACTTATTCAGACCTGTCTAGGCCTCCATCTTTTTTTCTGTTGTTGGAAATAATGGCCACTTCATTGGTTGTTAGGAGGATTAAAGGACATAATGTAGATTAGTTTCCTGCTCATAGCAGTAACTCAAGGAAAAAAAAAAAGTTGGGTTATTTATTTTTCACCAAGAAGTTCACTAAGGGCATAGGGTATATTTTCATTCCTTAATTGTTCCTTTCAGTATGTCACATATTGGTGGACTTAGCATGGAGCTTTTAAATTTTTTTTCTAATTCCTTATATGCCTTTTTGTTGTGGAAATAACCAATATCTGTGTCAAATGTTCAAGAAACACTCCTATACCACCACTAGCAGAAGGGATCATTCTAGGTTTTACTGAGAATTTCAGACTGTTCCAAATGGATCTCATTTAGGAAAAAAGCAAGAAATATTTGTTAAGGATTTATTATGTTGACATTGAGAACAAGTCAAATATTCTCATTCTGACCACTGATTAGTCATCATACTAAAAGTCCTAGTCAGTTCAATAAACAAACAAAGAAACAAAAACTTAAGAAAAAGATAAAAGATCAAAGGTTTGGAAAGGAATAAAAATGCCATTATTTGCAAATAAACTGTTAGCAATTAAGTAAATTTGGAAAAGCAGCTGGATGCACCATCAAAATTTAAAACCATATATACCAGTAATAAACAAAATGCAACTTTAAAAGAATACCATTTACAGTATAGAAACCTATCAAATAACAATAAAATGAAAGATGCAAGATCTCTACACTGAAAACTGCAAAACATACTGAAAGAAAGTAGACCAAAATAAATGGCAGATTATGCCATATTAATGAATTAGAAGCTTTGGTATTGTAACGATGTCTGTGCAGTCCCAACAGATATTTTGTGGAAGTTGACAAGTTGATTCTAAAATTATATAAAATGCAAAGGACCAGGAGTAGTCAAGACAATCTTGAAGAAGAAAAACAAACTTAGAAGTCTTAGGCTACCAGATTTCAGGAGTTATTATAAAGCTACTATAACAGTTAAGAGAGTATGACATTGGCACAAGACAAATGCAATACAGTCAAGAGTCCAGAAACAGACCCACATTTCATTACTTCATGGATGACTAAGGTACACTGCAGTGGAGTGAAAGAAAAGATAGCCTTTTCAGTAAATTATACTGAACATTTATTGAAAACAATAATGGAAAAATCAAATGAATTTTGACTGCTCCCTCACACAAAAGTAAATACCAGATGGATTGGAAATAATCTCAAATATAAAACTAAAGCACTTCTTTTTTATTATACTTTAAGTTCTAGGGTACTTGTGCAGAACAAGTGCAGGATTGTTACATAGGTATACATGTGCCATGGTGGTTTGCTGCACCCATCAAACCATCATCTACATTAGGTATTTTCCTAATGCTATCCCTCCCCTACCCCACCTTCCCCCTGACAGGCCCTTGTGTGTGATGTTCCCCTCCCTGTGTCCATGTGTTCTCATTGTTCAACTCCCTCTTATGAGTGAGAACATGTGGTGTTTGGTTTTCTGTTCTTGTGTTAGTTTGCTGAGAATGATGGTCTCCAGCTTCATCCATGTCCCTGCAAAGGACATGAACTTATCCTTTTTTATGGCTGCATAGTATTCCACGGTGTATATCTGCCACATTTTCTTTATCTGGTCTATCATTGATGGGCATTTGGGTTGGTTCCAAGTCACTGCTATTGTGAATAGTGTCACATTCATAAGTCTTTATAGTAGAATGATTTATAATCCTTTGGGTATATATTCAGTAATGGGATTGCTGGGTCAAATGGTATTTCTGGTTCTAGATCCTTGAGGAATTGCCACACTGACTTCCACAACGATTGAACTAATTTACACTCCCACCAACAGTGTAAAAGTGTTCCTATTTTTCCATATCCTCTCCAGCATCTGTTGTTTCCTGACTTTTTAATAATCGCCATTCTAACTGGTGTGAGATGGGGAAAGAATTCCCTATTTAATAAATGGTATTGGGAAAACTGGCTAGCCATATGCAGAAAGCTGAAACTGGATCCCTTCCTTACACCTTATACAAAAATTAACTGAAGATGGATTAAAGACTTAAATGTAAGACCTAAAACCATAAAAACCCTAGAAGAAAACCTAGGCAATACCATTCAGGACATAGGCGTAGGCAAGGACTTCATGACTGAAACACCAAGGGCAATGGCAACAAAAGCCAAAACTGACAAATGGGATCTAATTAAAGAGCTTCTGCACATCAAAAGCAACTATCATCAGAGTGAACAGGTAACCTACAGAATGGGAGAAAATTTTTGCAGTCTATCCATTTGACAAAGGGCTAATATCCAGAATCTGCAAAGAACTTAAATTTACAAGAAAAAAACAACCCCATCAAAAAGTGGGCAAAGGATAGGAAGAGACAGTTCTCAAAAGAAGACATTTATGCAGCCAACAGACATAAAAAAAAAGCTCATCATCACTGGTCATTAGAGAAATGCAAATGAAAACCACATTGAGATACCAACTATAGCATTTTTAAAAGAAAGTATCTTCATGAACTTGAGATCTGCAAAGATTTTTTTGAACAAAACATTAAGTTTTGACTATAAAAATGTTGGTATGGCAGCTCACACCTGTAATCCCAACACTTGTAGGAGGCTGAGGTGGGCGGATCACTTGAGGTCAGGAGTTCGAGACCAGCCTCGCCAACATGGTGAAACCCCATCTCTACTAAAAACTACAAAAATTAGGCAGGCGTGGCGGTGGGCACCCATAATCCCAGCTACGCAGAAGGCTGAGGCAGGAGAATTGCTTGAACCTGGGAGGCGGAGGTTGCAGTGAGCCAAGATCATGCCATTGCATTCCAGCCTGGGCAACAAGAGTGAGACTGTATCTTGAAAAAAAAAAGTTGGTAGAACAGACATCATTAAAATTAAGATTCTCTACTCAAGATGAGTAGAGAAAATCTTCATTTTATAAAAATGAAGACAAGCCGGCCGGGCGCGGTGGCTCAAGCCTGTAATCCCAGCACTTTGGGAGGCCGAGACGGGCGGATCACGAGGTCAGGAGATCGAGACCATCCTGGCTAACACGGTGAAACCCCGTCTCTACTAAAAAATACAAAAAGCTAGCCGGGCGAGGTGGCGGGCGCCTGTAGTCTCAGCTGCTCGGGAGGCTGAGGCAGGAGAATGGCGTGAACCCGGGAGGTGGAGCTTGCAGTGAGCTGAGATCCGGCCACTGCACTCCAGCCTGGGCGACAGAGCGAGACTCTGTCTCAAAAAAAAAAAAAAAAAAAAAAAAAAATGAAGACAAGCCACAGAATGGAAAAAGAGACTTGTATTACATATAGCCACAAAAGATCTCCCAGAAGACATAAAGAACTACAATCAATAAGAAAAAGGCAGACAACCCAGTAGAAAAAGGAGCAAAAGATTTCGAGCAGGCATTCCACAAAAGACAGCATCCAAGTAATCAATAAATATGTGAAAATGTATTCAACTTAATTGGTTATCAGATAAATGCTCCCTTCAAATGGATGCTGGACTGCTATAAGCACCAGATGTCCTGTGTACTATAAACAACCACTCGGTGAAGCTTAAAAAAAGCAAAACCACTCACCGCATTTGAGTGAAATGGTTCATTAAATCATCATGATATTCAACCACATATTCTTTCCTCAGTAATTTTGCTAAGTGTAAGATTTAGCACACTGTAAATGTGACATTTGATTTTGGGTATATGGCTTTATCCTGGTCATGTTTCTTAAAGCTAAGTCTGCCTGGACTAGTTACCTCACCATGATTATCTTACAATAACTAAAAGACACAAGAGAATCCAGAGATGTCTGTTGATCATGGAGCACCTGTCAGGGTGCCAGGGCATCCTGGCCATTTGACATGTAAGTGATCTACATAAAGCACTGACTCTGTGTCAAGCTTTCAAGTTCATAATTACTTCTCAGTTCATGGTTTCTGAAAACCCACAGTGAATAACAAGGTCCATTTAAATTCCTTAAAGTCCAGTTCGCAAATCTCCTCCAGTATTTCACAACCTTGATATGGTTTGGCTGTATCCCCAACCAAATTTCATCTTGAATTGTGAATTGTGGCTTTGCAACTTCAAAAGACCAAAACTTAAGCTACAATAATGACATGGAATTTTATGTTAGAGTATTGGGGGGGGGGGGTCATAGAGCTTCCTTGAGGTTCCTAAAATTGTATTATACAGCTGCCTACACTAATAGCCTTATGTCACATCAGGAAGTGATGCTTACATTTTATTGAGAGAAAAGAGAAAAACAACATTTTTGGCACCTGCTCTGGGCCAGGCACTGTGTTAAACATTTTGCATGAGAGATCTCATCTCATCTTCAAACTGAGTCAGGGAGGCAACTATAATTATCCCTATTTACAAGTAGAATAGAAAAATACAGCAGATACTTCTCATGCTTTGTGTTTGTCTTTGAAAACCCTTCCAATACTAGAGTAATTTCCCACCTTGTGACTCGCATGTCTCCAAAGAAGCTCAACTCCCTTTCCCAGCACCTAGCAGCTAGGGTGCAGGCTCCTCCAACCAGACTTACTCACACAAGTCTCAGTCTGAAACAGAGCAGCACAAGGAAGCAGGTGCTGTCCTGAACCATTTTTCTAGTGTGGATGGTGGAGAGGAGTCTGGCCTTTGTGGGTAGGAATGATGCAGAGTCATGTGTATGGCATCCATCATTAGCAGAGCCAAGTGTAGTGCCAGCAGCAGCAGTGGCAGCTCTAAAGTCTGGCTGAGGCAGTCCTGCAGAACAGTTTTGTTATTGTTTCTAACTGTGTAGGCTCCACATCTGGCTTTCTGACCCTTCTGGAGATTCCTCAAGCTAGTTAATATCCTTGAATAAATCCCTTTCTGCTTAAACAAGTTGAAGAGACTTCTGCAGTTGTCAACTAAGATCCCAGAATACAAATGAAAGCCACATTGAGATACCAATTCACACCCACTAGGATGGCTACTATCAAAACAAATGTTGGTGAAGATGTGCAGGAATTAGAATCCTTGTATACACTTTTGGTGGGAACGCAAAATGGTGCAGCTGCTTCATAAAATAGCAGGAGTTCCTTTAAAAATTAAAAACGGAATTACCATATAATGCAGCAATTCTACTTCAGATATATACCCAAAAGCATTGAAAGCAGGGTCGCAAAGACATTCGTACACGTGTTTATAGCAGCATTCATCAACATGGGTGGAAGCTTGGGCGGAAGCAACCCACGTGTCCACTGGAAACTGAATGGATAAAGAAAATGTTGTATGTACATGCAATGGAATGTTATGCACCCTTAGAAAATAAGGAAATCATACGCTACCTGCGTAGACCTTGGACAAACACAGTTGATCTTAAGGACATTAGGCAAAATGAAATAAGCCAGTGACAAGAGGACAAGTACTGTATGATGCCACTTACAAGAGGTACCTATAGCAGTCAAATTCAGAGAGACAGAAAATAGAATGCTGGTTCTCAGGGGTCAGGAGGATGGAGACTTTTCTTTAATGGGTACAGAGACTTAGTTTTGCAAGATGATAAGAGATCTGGAGATGAATGACGGCATTGGTTGCACAACAATGTGAAAGCATTTAATACCACTGAACCGTACACTTAAAAATGGTAAAAATGGCAAATTTCGTATTATGTGTATTTACCATGTTTTTTTGTTTGTTTGTTTGTTTGTTTGTTTTTGAGATGCAGCCTCACTGTCTCCCAGGCTGGAGTGCAGTGGCGCGATCTCAGCTCACCGCGAGCTCCGCCTCCCAGGTTCTCGCCATTCTCCTGCCTTAGCCTCTGGAGTAACTGGGACTACAGGCGCCCGCTACCACACCTGGCTAATTTTTTGTATTTTTAGTAGAGACGGTGTTTCACCGTGTTAGCCAGGATGGTCTCGATCTCCTGACCTCGTGATCTGCCTGCCTCGGCCTCCCAAAGTGCTGGGATGACAGGCGTGAGCCACCATGCCCCGCTAATATATTTTTTTTTAAATAAAGGTTGACAGTACCAAGTGCTCGCAAGGATATGGAGCAACTGAAACTCTCATATGTTGTTGATGGGAATGCAAAGTGACACAGCAATTTTGAAAAAGCATATAGAAATACCTTAGAAAGTTAAATATCTATTCACCATTCAATCCAGCCATTTCAATTCTTGGTATTTACCCAAGAGAAAAAACACATAGGCCTACTGAAAGACTTCTTCAATAGCTAGGGGTCAGGGATGGGGGACAGGACAATATATGGTATGCTTGTGAGGGAATGGTTCCACATCTTGACTTTATCAATGCGAATATCCAGTTATAATGCCGTACTCCAGTCTTGCAAGATGTTATTACTAGGGGAAACTGGGTAAATAGTATACAAGATCTCTATGTGTGATTTATTTTTTGTTGTTGTTGTTGTTTGTTTTGTGAAACAGTCTCTCACTCCCCACTAGGCTGGAGTGCAGTGGCACAATCTCAGCGCACAGCAACCTCTGCCTCCCAGGTTCAAGCGATTCTCCTGCCTCAGCCTCCCGAGTAGCTGGGATACAGGTGCCCGCCACCATACCTAACTAATTTTTGTATCTTTAGTAGAGACAAGGTTTCACCATTCACCATGTTGGCCAAGCTGGTCTCAAATTTCTGACCTCAGATGATCTGCCTGCCTCAGCCTCCCAAAGTGCTGGGATTATAGGTGTGAGCCACCATGCCTGGCCCTCTATGTGGGATTTTTTACAACTGGATGTTTACAATTATCTCAAAATAAAAGTTTAATTTAAAAAAAAACACCTTAAAAGCCAGGTGTGGCAGCACACACCTGTAGTACTAGCTACTTGGGAGGCTGAGGCAGGAGGATTATTTGAGCCCAAGGAATTCAAGGCTGCAGTGAGCTGTGATCGCGTCACTGTACTCCAGCCTGGGCAACCAAAGCAAGATCCTATCTCTAAAAAAACAACAAAATTTTAGACATATTCTTGACCAACACACAAAGTAACTTTCCTGATTTCACTCAGCCAAGGAAGGGTAGAACCCAGATACGAGCCCGGGTCTGGTGGGCTCTCCGGCCCTTGCTCCTCCACCATGTGCTGTCTCCTTTCTAGAGATTCCCCCTTGAGCAGATGCACGATGTGGTGGCAAGAGTACTGCTCTGGCAGTGGGAAACATTGGGTTTCTCCAGCAGAAACCCTGGGAGTGTGGATTAGGACTCTGAATGACTAAATAAATGTTTTCCCTTGATTGCTAAGCCTGAAATGAATCCCTAAACTTAAAATTTAAATTGTTTTCAGTGGAGCAGTGAATACATTTTAGTAGTAAATAAATTTCTCATCTGAACAGAAAATAATACACAGGGATTATCATCGTCATGATGATAAAAGCTAACATGGGGCCGGGCGCGGTGGCTCATTCCTGTAATCCCAGCATTTTGGGAGGCCAAGGTGGGCGGATCACAAGGTCAGAAGATCGAGACCATCCTGGCCAACATGGTGAAACCCCGTCTCTACCAAAAATATAAAAATTAGTTGGGTGTGGTGGCACGTGCCTGTAATCCCAGCTACTCGGGAGGGTGAGGCAGGAGAATCGCTTGAACCCAGGAGGCGGAGGTTGCAGTGAGCCAAGATGGCACCACTGCATTCCAGCCTGGGCAACAGAGCAAGACTCCATCTCAAAAAAAAAAAGCTAACCTGGATCTAGCATTGAATCCTCACAAGAATGTGAAGAGGTAGCTCATTTCAATGTTGCAGACGACACATATGAAACATCAGGAGTTAAGGAACTTGCCCAAGTCCTCACAGTTACTAGCAGAGCTGGATTTGAACCCAGACAGTCTGGCTCCAGAGTTCACATTCTCACTGGGGGAAATCAGGTCAGACAATATTGTAGAAAAATTAATAGGCTGTTGTTTAAGGTGAAGGATTTATGTTATTATTTTGGAGGAATACTGTTTAAATGTATATTTTTTACAAGGACCTACATGTGGATTCACTTTAGATGCCTCACAATAAATATCTCACTACTAATATTTGACAATGAGCCATTCTTATGAAAGCTATTTACAGTAATAGAACTTTCACATGTGGTTTTAACTATGATCTTCACAGAATCCTTGGCATGCATGCAGTTTAGAGATAATCTTATGGAACTACGTAGACTTTTTTGATCAATACATGCCTAAAAATTCAATGGCTGTCATGGAAAATGTATCTTGGGCACCAGAGGTTTTTGTTTGTACAACTAGTTATATAGACACTAATGAATAAGTATCACAGAGTTTCTGAAAGGGAGGAGAAAGGTGATAGGACTTACAGTATTAACTCCATTTGAAAAATAGATGCATTTCTTAGAAAAAGAAATCATCCTAAAATTCCCAGGGAGTCTCAAGGGGCCCTAAATAGCCAAAACAATCTTGAAAAAGAAGAACAAAGTTGGAAGCCCCATACTTCCTAATTTTATAACTACAAAGCAACAGTAATTAAGAAGGTGTGGTACTGGCATAAAGATTGATGGATTAGTTCGTTCTGACACTGCTATAAAAATACTACCTGATACTGAGTATAAACTACCCGAGGCTGGGCGCAGTGGCTCATACCTATAATCCCAGAACTTTGGGAGGCTGAGGTGGGCGGATCACCTGAGGTCAGGAGTTCGAGACCAGCCTGGCCAACATGGTGAAACCCCTTCTCTATTAAAAACACAAAAATTAGCTGGCCATGGTGGCGGGCACCTGTAATCCCAGCTACTCAGGAGGCTGAGGCAGGAGAATCGCTTGAACCCAGGAGGCGGAGGTTACAGTGAGCCGAGATCGCGCCACTGCACTCCAGCCTGTCGACAGAGTAAGACTCCGTCTCAAAAAAAACAAAAACAAACAAAAACAAAACTACCAGAGACTGAGTATAGGCTTTCTTTATAAACAAAGGACGTTCAATTGACTTACAGTTCCACATGGCTGGCGAGGCCTCAGGAAACTCACAATCATGGTGGAAGGCAAAGGGGAAGCAGGGACCTTCTTCACAAGGTGGCAGGAGAGAGAAGAAAGTGAAGGGGAAAGAGTCCCTTATAAAACCATCAGATTTTGTGAGAACTCACTCACTATCAGAGGAACAGCATGGGGGAACCACCTCCATGATCCAATCACCTCCCTCCCTTGACTCGTGGAGTTTACGGGTTCCTCCCTCGGCATGTGAGGATTACAATTCAAGATGAGATTTGGGTGGAGACACAGAGCCAAACCGTATCAATAGACATCCATAGACCAAGCGAGCAGAAGAGAGAGCCAGAAACAAACCCTTGCATATCTGGACAAATAATTTTTGACAATAATGCCAAGACTACAAAATGGGGAAAGAACATTCTCTTCAACAACTGGTGTTAAGAAAACTGGATATCCACAAGCAAAAGAATAAGGTTGGAACATTATCGTACACAATATACAAAAAGTAAGCCAAGATGGCCAACATGTAAGCCCTTCATGTAAGATCTAAAGACCTAAATGCAGATCTTCAATTATCAAACAAAACCTAATGTAAGATCTTCAATTATTAAAATTCCAGAAGAAAACATAGGAGAAAAGCTTCAGGACATTGGATTTGGCCATGATTTCTTGGATATGGTACCAAAAGCATAGGCAATGAAAGAAAAACTAGACAAATGAGACATTGAACTTAAACAAACTGAGTCCAAGGAATCAGTCAGCAGAATGAAAAGGCAGCCTACAGGGGCAAGTAATTTTAAGCTATATATCTGATAAGAGATTAATGTGCAGGGTATCTTAGGAATTTCCACAACTCAATAACAACAAAAACAAAACCAAATAACCCAGTTAAGAAATGGGCAACAAACTTAAATATACATTTCTCCAAAGATAAACGAATGGCCAGTAAGCACATGAAAAAATGCTCAACATTACTAATCTTTGGGAAAATGCAAATCAAAACCTCAAGAGAATATCACTTCACATCCATCAGGATGACCACTATCAAGAGAACCAAAAATAACAAGTGATGGCAAGGATGCAAAGTTAGAACGCTTGTATACCATTGGTGGGAACGTGAAATGGTGCAGCCACAGTGGAAAACAGTAAGGCAGTTCTTTAGAAAATGTAAACTATGAGGCCGGGCGCGGTGGCTCAAGCCTGTAATCCCAGCACTTTGGGAGGCCGAGACAGGCGGATCAGGAGGTCAGGAGATTGAGACCATCCTGGCTAACACAGTGAAACCCCGTCTCTAATAAAAATATACAAAAAAACAAGCTGGGCGAGGTGGCAGGCGCCTGTAGTCCCAGCTACTCGGGAGGCTGAGGCAGGAGAATGGCGTGAACCCGGGAGACGGAGCTTGCAGTGAGCCGAGATTGTGCCACTGCACTCCAGCCTGGGCGACAGAGCGAGACTCCGTCTCAAAAAAAAAAAAAAGAAAAAAGAAAAAAGAAAATTTAAAATATGTTCACCATATCATCCAACAAGTCCACTTCTGGGCATATACCCAGAAGAATTCAAAGCCAAACCTTGCGGAGGTGGAAGCAACCCAAATATCCATCCACAAATGAATGAATAAAGAAAATGTGGCCGGGCGCGGCGGCTCACGCCTGTAATCCCAGCACTTTGGGAGGCCGAGGCGGGCAGATCATGAGGTCAGGAGATCGAGACCATCCTGACTAACATGGTGAAACCCTGTCTCAACTAAAAAATACCAAAAAAATTAGCTGGGCGTGGTAGCGGGCACCTGTAGTCCCAGCTACTCAGGAGGCTGAGGCAGGAGAACGGTGTGAACCTGGGAGGCGGAGCTTGCAGTGAGCTGAGATCGCACAACTGCACTTCAGCCTGGGCGACAGAAGGAGACTCCGTCTCAAAAAAAAAAAAAAATAAATAAAGAAAGAAAAAAGAAAAGAAAATGTAGTGTATACACACAATGGAATATTAAGCAGCCTTAAAAAGACGGAAATCTTGTCATATGCTGCAACATGAATGAACCTTAAGGACATTATGTTAAGAGAATTAAGCCAGTCACTAAAGGACAAGTACCATATAATTCCATTCACACGAAGTACCTAAAGTGATGAAAATCATAGAAACAGAAAGTATGAAGATTTGGGTTAGAGTAACCAAGAGCTAAGGGGAGAGGGAATTCCTGTTTAGTCGGTATAGAGTTCCACTCTTGCAAGATGAAAAAGTTCTATGGATCTGTGTACAACAATGTGAGTGTACTTAAACTATGAAACTATACACTTCAAATGGTTAAGATGGTAAATTTTGAGCCTGGTGCAGTGGCATGTACCTATAGTCCCAACTATTCAGGGGGCTGAGATGGGAGGATCACTTGATTCTAGGAGTTCAAGACTGTAGGCTGGGCGCAGTGGCTCACACCTGTAATCCCAGCACTTTGGGAGTCTGAGGCAGGTGGATCACCAGAGGTCAGGAGTTTGAGACCATCCTGGCCAACATGGTGAAACCCTGTCTCTACTAAAAGTACAAAAAATTAGCCGGGCAGTGGTTGAGGGCACCTGTAATCCCAGCTACTGATGAGGCTGAGGCAGGAGAATCGCTTGAACCCTGGGGGTAAAAGTTGCAATGAGCCGAGATCACGCTACTGCACTCCAACCTGGGCGACAGAGTGAGACTCCTTCCCCGTCCCTGTCCCCCTCCCCCCCGCCAAAAAAAGACTGTAGTGAACTATGATCTTGCCTGTGAATAGCCACTGCACCTCAGCCTGGGCAACATAGTAAGACTTCATGTCTAAAAAAAAAGGTAGTAAATTTAATGTTACGTGTTTTTCACTACAAGAAAATATAATGAAAGCATTTCAAAGAAAAAAAAAGGAATGGATAAATTTCTAAGATAATCTGTATGAAAAGAAATCTAACTGTATTTTATGTAAAGTGAGAAATATTTTTAAATGCAAATAATTCATACTTCCTGCCCTTTCCTCCCCTCCTCCCCATTTTGTCATACAATATTAAGGATGTTTCTATTTTAATATTGGGTTCCCTTAAGGTAGATTTATATTTCTTTAACCAAAATTAGAGCTACCTAATTTGAAGTCAACAGCACAGTAGTGTGAGAAGAATGCAATTTGAAATTGAGACCCAGGTTCTAGGCCTGTTTGTTGTCACAAATTTGCTTTTGGATTCTGAATGAGTCATTTAAATTTTCTGTATCTGCTTCCTCAAATGCCAGATGTGCCCTCTCTCCTTCACAGACTCTTGTGAAGTGTTTTTCAAAACAAAAAGTACAATGTAAACACCAGCCCTCTAAGTCCTCCTATCTAGTTTCCTCCATGGAGGAACCCCTCTGAGGGGGAGGCAGGAGGGTTTGCTCTGTAAGGAAACACAGTGTTTCATCTCAACAAAGTGGCTTCTGAGTCTCCAGTGCCCAGCATGGTGTCTGACACATGTCAGCAGGAAAAGTTGGCTTTCCAAACTGCTGATTCTGTGTTACAGTTTTAAGCTAAACTCAGAGAGTAATTAATGTTCTTTCCTATTTATTCAATCTCGAAAATTTACCTTTTGCAGGGCTTTTCCCTAGAATATAACGATGCCAAGGTCATGATAGTGCAGAAATGTTCATAAACAGCCTTATGATTAAGTATGGTTAGCAACCAACTGTCCAAAGTGGCAAATAGATGTGCAACTTGAGGCTTTGAGACTTATTTCCTGGAGAGGATCACATTCATTGACTCACTCACTGGGAGCCCCGGGCTAGCCACATAAGCCTTCCAGGGCTTTAGTGTGAATATTGCTGAGCTCTTCTGGCATGTGGGTTTGTTGATGAAAGTACTGGGTGGTTCTTTGAAAACCTGGAAATGCAAAAACAGTGTTAATAAGACTCAGAAAAGAGGCCAGGTGTGGTGGCTCACATCTGTAATCCCAGCACTGTTGGGAGGTCGAGGCAGGCAGATCACTTGAGGTCAGGAGTTCGAGACCAGTCTGGCCAACATGGTGAAACCCTGTCTCTACAAAAAACACAAAAATTAGCTGGGTGTGGTGGCGCACACCTGTAGTCTCAACTACTTGCACCACTGTACTCCACCCTGGGTGACAGAGACCCTGTCTCAAAAAAAAAAAGAAAGAAAGAAAGAAAGACTCAGAAACAAAAGATTTTAGGAAAAAAGGTGCTTTAAAAGGACTAGCTCACCATATATAAAGTACAATAAAGGCCAGGCGCAGTGGCTCACGCCTGTAATCCCAACACTGTGGAAAGCTGAGGCGGGTGGACCACTTGTGGTCAGGAGTTTGAGACCATCTTGGCCAACATGGTAAAACCCCATCTCTATTAAAAATACAAAAATTAGCCAGGCATGGTGGTGCATGCCTGTAATCCCAGCTACTCTGGGAGGTGGAGCTTGCAGTGAGCTGAGATTGTGCCACTGTACTCCAGCCTGGGTGACAGAGCAAGACTCCATCTCAAAATAAATAAATAAATACAATAAATATTTAAAAGGAAAAAATACAGATAGAATAACTAAGGTTAATCAGAGAATGGAGACATTTTACTTTACTATTGGCTGAGCCTGTTTATAAAATCAGAGATGATAGGCTCCTTTTATAATTGATTTTCCCAGATTTACATTGATTCAGCAGTCTTTTTTTTTTTTTTTTTTTTTTTTTGAGATGGAGTCTTGCTCTGTCACCCAGGCTGGAGTACAGTGGTGAAATCTCGGCTCACTGCAACCTCTGCCCTCTGGGTTCCAGTGATTCTCCTGCCTCAGCCTCCCAGGTAGCTAGGACTACAGGCATGTACCATCATGACTAGCTAATTTTGTATTTTTAATACAGACGGGGTTTCACCGTGTTGGCCAGGCTGGTCTCGAACTCCTGACCTCATGTGATCTGCCTGCTTGGCCTCCCAAAGTGCTGGGATTACAGGCATGAGCCACCGTGCCTGGCCAATTTAGCATTCTTTTCTATCTCCAGGTAAGGGGAAAGTTATTTGCATGCCTGGCTTTGTAACATTCTAGCAGTGACTGGTCAAGAAGAATGCAGCTGACACCTGGCTTCTCTTCAGGATGTTGTAAATTTGGATTGGACCGGCAGGTCTGCCTGCTGTTAGATCTCTCGGGCATCCAAGGACAGAGGATCCTTCTCAAGGCATTCTTAGTTGTTCTAACTCTATTCACCACCGCAAGAACATGGGCTTTGGAAATACGCAGAGTTGGGCTTGAAACCTGTGTTCAGCCCTTGATAACAGGGTGACTTTGTGTCTATTGATCAATCTCTCAGAGCCTTAGCTTCTTTTTTCATAAAATAGGCCAGTTAATAATCCCAGTCAGTTAACAAATCCATGTAAAATTGTCATAAAGATCAGAGATAATGTGGATACTGAGACTGAAATGTGTCCCTAAATGGTACTTATTAGCTTTTGTCTGTATGGACTCTAGAATCAATTTCTTTCCCAATTCCACTTAAAACAGAGACAGTAAATTCAAGTATTTCCTCAAGCTGCTGTAGAGTGTCATTTTAAGATGACATTGACTCAACTCCCCTTTCCTTACAACATAACTGGGGGGAAAAAAAGCTGGCCAGGCATGGTGGCTCATGCCTGTAATCCCAGCACTTTGGGAAGCCAAGACAGGCAGATCATGAGGTCAGGAGTTCGAGACCAGCCTGGCCAATATAGTGAAACCCCGTCTCTACTAAAAATACAAAAAATCAGCTAGGCGTGGTGGCAGACGCCTGTAATCCCAGTTACTCAGGAGGCTGAGGCAGGAGAATGGCTTGAACCCGGGATGCAGAGGTTGCACTGAGCCAAGATCGCACCACTGCACTCCAGCCTGGGCAACAAAGCGAGACTCCATCTCAAAAAAACAAAAAACAAGCTTCAAGCATTGGCCCTGGGTTCTGCACTCAGATGAGGCTTCAGTGTTCTGCCCAATCTCATAGAAGTTCATTCTCCTGGTGCTGGAGCTGCACACACATGAAGCTGCTGAGCTACCATGAGAAGGAAGCATATAGACAAGACTCATCTTCCCAGTAGCCTAAAAACAAAGAAGGAAGGTGCCACACTGTGCATCATTTTAAGTGCTTTGCACCAGCTCTCAATGTCCTACACATTAACTCAATAATCCTGACAACCACCCCAATGCATTAGGTAGTATTAGCAAAATGGTTGGGAGAAAAGGTTCTGGAGTCAAACTGCCTGCATTCCAATACTGACTTCACAGTTCACTAGCTGGGTGTCCTTAGGCTAGTTACTTTTCCTCTCCGACTCAATGAGAGTCATCTGAAAGCTCAGGATACTATTACTGCCTATCTCCTGGGGTTACTGTGAGGCTCATGGGTCAAATATTCTTAGCATAATGCCTGCCACAAAGTAAGCACTCATTAAATAATATTGTTGTTGTATAGGCAATAGTAATTATCTTGCACAAGATCAAACACCAGGAAGAAGCTAGAAATCCTGGTCTTCTGACTCCAAATTCCAGGCTTTTTCTATGACTATGTGTTACTCTACTGAATGTTTATTTTTCTTTAAACGATTAAAATACCATAGTACGGTTTGTACTGTTCTAAGAACACTGAAGTGTTCTTGCTAATTATACAGAACTGCAAAGAAAAGATCACTGTCAGCAGAATATAATGCTGTTTCACTTTGCACTGGCTTGAGAAAAAGCCCCCACAGAACAGACCATTTCTGAGATTCCCAAGAGCAATACTTTCCAGGATATACTTCTTTGATATCAAAACCAGTGTCGCACCTGCCAACGGAAAGGACTGTCAGTTTGACTAGTCTAGAGGCCACGTTACCTTCTCTCTTTCGTGCTAAGTGGTGACAGCGACTGTTTATCTCCTTTTTAAAGTTGTTCTCTAATATTTTGTTTCAAATTCCTCCAAACAAAACAATTTGCAGCTGCAACTCATGCTAGCTTTCTGGTTCACTGCCTACTTGGGCATAAATAACCAGTACACTGGCTCCCACTTTAACTACCACTAGGCCTGGCACAGTTCCAGGCTCTTTGGGTACTGAACCTTGTGGAGTCCATAAAGTTAATTTTCCACACAAACTTGATTTAACCTGGTATGAACTTCAGACGATGCAGCTCTGGGGAAATTCACACTGACATTCTCACTTCATTTCAAAATGTTTTTTTAAATTGTCAAAAAGAAACATTCATGAACATAGACCATATTGTTTCTGGGTCATAAAACAAAATAAAACATTTCAAAGAATTTAAGTCATATAAAGTGAGTTCTCTGAAAATAATGGAATTAAACTGAAATCAATAACAGAAAGATATCTTTAAAAATCCCCAAATAGTTAGAAATTAACACACTACAAAAATAACCCATGAGTCAAAAAGGAAGTCACAAGGAAAATATTTTTGGGCCAGGCATGGTGGCTCAGGTCCGTAATCCCAGCACTTTGGGAGGCCAAGGCAGGAGGATCATTCGAGGTCAGGAGTTTGAGACCAGCCTGGCCAACATGATGAAACCCTGTCTGTACTAAAAATACAAAAATTAGCTGGGTGTGGTGGTGCGTGCCTGTAGTTCCAGCTACTTGGGAGGATGAGGTGAGAGAATTGCTTGAACCCGGGAGGCGGAGGTTGCAGTGAGCTGAGATCATGCTATTGCACTCTAGCCTGGGTGACAGAGTGAGACTCCATCTCAAAAAAAAAAAGAAAGAAAGAAAATATTTTGAACTGAATGAAAATGATAATACAACATATCAAGATTTCTGTGATGTATTTAAAGTGGTGCTTACAGGAAAAAATATGGCATTAAAGGCTTATATTAGAAGGCAGGGTGCAGTGGCTCATGCCTGTAATCCCAGCAATTTGGGAGGCTGAGGCAGGCAGATTACCTGAGCTCAGTAGTTGGAGACCAGCCTAGGCAATATGGTGAAACCCTGTCTCTCCAAAAATGCAAAAATTAGCCAGGCGTGGTGGCACACCTACTTGGGAGGGTGAGGCAAGAGGATCGCCTGAGCCTGGGAGGCAGAGATTGCAGTGAGCCGAGATTGCACCACTGAACTCCAGCCTGGGTGGCAGAGCAAGACTGTCTTAGAAAAAAAAAAAAAGCTTACATTAGGAAAAGAAACAGGTCAGTCATGGTGGTTCATGCCTATAATCTCAGCACTCTGGGAGGCTGAGATGGAAAGATTGCTTGAGGCAGGAATTTGAGACCAGCCTGGGCAACATAGAGATACCCCAATCTCTACAAAAAAGTAAAAAAATTAGCTAAGTGGGGTGGTGCGAGCCTGTAGTTCTAGCTACAGGAGAGCCTGAACCCAAGAGTTTAAGGTTGCTGTGATTAGGCCACTGCACTCCAGCCTGGGCAACAGAGTGAGACCTCTATACACACACACACGCACACACACACACGAAGATCTAAAATTAATGTTTTAAGCTTACATCTTAAAAACAAACAAACAAACAAACAAACAAAACAACCTAGAAAAAGTATCTAGGCCAGGTGCAGTGGCTCACACCTGTAATCCTGGTGCTTCGGGAGGCCGAGGTGGGTGGATCACCTGAGGTCAGGAGTTTGAGATCAGCCTGGCCAACATGGCAAAACCCCTTCTCTACTAAAAAATACAAAAATTAGCCAGGTGTGGTGGCGCACGCCTGTAATCCCAGCTACCCGAGAGGCTAGGGCGGGAGAATTGCTAGAACCCTGGAGGCGGAGGCTGCAGTGAGCCAAGATCTCAGCACTGCACTCTAGCCTGGGCAATAGAACGAGACTCCATCTCAAAGAAAAAAAAAAAGAAAAAGAAAAGAAAAGCTAAAACCAAGCAAGCAAAGGAAGAAAATAATAAAGAGATGAAATTAATAAAATTGAAAAACAGATAAACAATAGAGGAAATCAATTAAATCAAAAGCTGGTGTTTTCTTAAAAGATCAATAAAATTGATAGGCCTTAAAGGAGACAAAATTTACTAATATCGAGAATAAAATCTAGAACACTACTATAGATCTTACAGACATTAAAATAGTAATAATATAATATTATTATTTCGAACAACTTAACGCCTATAAATTTAATTCTTTAGGTGAAACAGACACCTTGAAAGACACAAACTACCAAAGCTTTCTCAAGAAGAAGTAGACATCCTGAATATTTTATTTTAAAAATAGAATTTGTAATTAAAACAATTTCAACAAAGAAAACTCTAGACCTAAGTGACTTTACTGGCAAATTCTTCCAAATGCCAGGCACAGTGGCTCACACCTATAATCCCAGCACTTTGGGAGGCCAAGGCGGGCAGATAATCTGAGGTCAGGAGTTCAAGACCAGCCTGGCCAACGTGGTGAAACCTCATCTCTACAAAAAATACAGAAGAAAAAAAAAAAAAAATAGCCGAGAGTGATGGCACATGCCTGTAATCCCAGCTACCTGGGTGGCCAAGGCAGGAGAATTGATTGAACCCAGGAGGCGGAGGTTGCAGTGAGCCAAGATCGCACCACTGCACTCCAGCCTGGATGAAAGAGCAAGACTCTGTCTCAAAAAAAAAAAAAAAAAAAAAAAAAAAAAAATTCTCCCAAACATTTAAGGAATTAATAATACCAATTTAATATAAACATCTCTAGAAAATAAAAGGGAAGAGAAACACTTCCCAACTCATTTTTTGAGATCAGTATTATCCTGATGCCAAAATTAGCAGACATTACAAGAAAACTATACATCAATATCTCTCAAAACATGAATGTAAAAATTTCCAATAAAATATTACTCATCAAATCCAGCAAAATATATATATATATATATATATATATATATTTTTTTTTTTTTTTTTTTGAGACGGAGTCTCGCTCCGTTGCCTAGGCTGAAGTGCAGTGGCACAATCTCGGCTCACTGCAAGCTCCGCCTCCCGAGTTCACGCCATTCTCCCGCCTCAGCCTCCTGAGTAGCTGGGACTACGGGAGCCCACCACCAAGCCCGGCTAATTTTTTGTATTTTTTTAGTAGAGATGGGGTTTCACCGTGTTAGCCAGGATGGTCTCCATCTCCTGACCTCGTCATCCGCCGCCTCGGTCTCCCAAAGTGTTGGGATTACAGGCGTGAGCCACCGTGCCCGGCAATATATTAAAATGATAAAATCATAAATAAGTTGGGTTTATCCCAGGAACAAAAGGTTGGTTTAACACCTAAAAATCAATGTAATTCACTTTATCAACAGACTACATAAAAACAATTAGGTGGTGAACACCTATAATTCCAGCTACTCAGGCCTGGCAGAAGTAGGAGGATTGCTTAGGCGCAGGAGTTCAAGGGTACAGTGAGCAGTGATAACACTACTGCACTCCAGCCTGGGTGACAGAGCGAGACCCCCTCTCAGTCGAAAAGAAAAGAAAAGAAAAGAAAGAAAAAGCAAATGATCATCTCAATAGATGAAGAAATTCATTTGATAAAATTCAATGTCCATTCATAATTTTAAAAAGCAAACAGGCCGGGCGCGGTGGCTCAAGCCTGTAATCCCAGCACTTTGGGAGGCCGAGGCGGGTGGATCACAAGGTCAGGAGATCAAGACTATCCTGGCTAACATGGTGAAACCCCGTCTCTACTAAAAATACAAAAAAAAAACCTAGCCGGGCGCGGTAGCGGGCGCCTGTAGTCCCAGCTACTCGGGAGGCTGAGGCGGGAGAATGGCGTGAACCCGGGGGGCGGAGCTTGCAGTGAGCCGAGATCGCGCCACTGCACTCCAGCCTGGGAGACACAGTGAGACTCCGTCTCAAAAAAAAAAAAAAAAAGCAAACAAAACCACAACTAAGCAAACTAGGAATGAAAGTGAACTTTCTCAGCCTCCTATTAATAAAAGGGCTTCTGTGTTAGATATATATGGCTGCATAACAAATTACCCCAAAACATAACAGCAAACATATTTCAGTTTCTAGAGGTCAGGAACCCAGGTATGGCTTAGCTGGGTGCTCCTGGCTCAAGGTCTCTCACAAGATTGAATTTACATTGTCATCTGCGGCTATAATCTCATCTGAAAGCTCACTAGAGTTGGGGTGGCGGGGGAGATCCACTATCCTCAAAAGGCTACATACGGTCTGATTCCATTTTCATGACATTCTGGAAAAGGCAAAACTATAGAGACAGAAAACAGATCAGTGGTTGCCATTTGCAAACAATTTCTGTTCACAGACCACCTCTAGGCCATCCCTGTACTGGGTTTCCAGGGCAACCACCAGCCCTTCCTCCTCAGCTCCAGGCTCCTTTCTGAACACTACCTGGGTTTACATTTAGTAGCATGCTGCTTGACATGGGATTGACTCCCATTTCATAGACACTGTGTTAATTTTCTCTCCTCGGGTACTGCTTCCAGGGCAAATACCCGCATTGATGCTGGCACCGGGAACGGGGCGGATGACAAAGTGTGAGGCAGTCTGCCCAGTGGCAACTGACATGATTTCATGATTTCCACAGGTCCATCCGCTTCCTGCCAGTGTGTCAGATCACAGCAGCAGGAGTCCGTCGGGAGAAGGATGGGGGAAAGGAACCGAAAACAATTAAGGCAGGCTCTGTAAGCTTCCACCTCCCACACCAGAAGGGTCCCACAGCAGAAGACTACAGTGGAACCTTCCCTGCTGTAGGAGGAAAGTGCTGACTTTAACCAATTTCTGCGGTCACGCCTTCCTCTTCTTTCCTTTCTCCCTCTCATTCATTCACTGACGCCGCAGCACTGATCAACACAGACACAGAAGCTGCCTCCAAGGGACCAAAGGGAATAACCGCGGTTCTGAGGTGTGGGGACGGCTGTTCCAGGGAAATGTGGACCGCTCAGGAGGGGCTCCTAGCGCAGGCGTCTTCCCCGCAGACGCGGTTACAGCTGCGCTTTGCACGGCCTGCGGAAGTTTGCAAATCTAGCAGGTCTGCTCTCCCGGCAGCAGGACGTGCAGGGACTCGGCCCGCGGTCAGGACAGCTCCCGTGGACTAAGGGCGGCCCCCCGGGGCCATTCCCTGCAGCCAGGACGGCGGCCGGGCTGGGCCGGGCAGGGGGTGGGAAGCGGGGGCGCTGCGGCCCCGCCCAGGCCGACCCGGGGCGGGGGCCGGTTCCCATAGGGATCTCGGGCCGAGGCACGCCGAACCGAGCCGAGCCGGGCGAAAGAAGGCGAGGCGGGAGCCAGGCCCGGCCCAGACCGCCGCGGCGCGGTGAGTCCCGGGCAGGCTAGGAGCGCGGACCGTTCCGGGCCAACACGTGGCACCGCTCCACGCTGCGCGGCGCGGCTGGGGGGCACGTCCCGGCGCGGGAGGGTTTTCCCGGTCCCGCGGACTAGGGGCGCGTGGTGGTCCCCTGCGGCCCAGCCTCGCCGCCGCCCCGGGGAGAGCCGGGAGGTGTCTTCTTGCCGCAGGGAAATGAGACCCGAAATTAGAACCGGGGAAGCCCTTAGCTCTCCCCGTGCTCCAGCCAGCTCAGGTGTCTTAGATCGGATGAACGATAACGTTAAAAAGATAGATTATCTTACAGCTCGGCTCGTTTTAGGATGGCAAGTTACATTTTAACTTACAGGGTATTTAACGGGCGATTAAAATTGGGTTATTGGAGGCAGCTAACTCTAGGCTGTTACTCCTGATCGCGTTGCCATTGCCGACACGGGTCCACGCTTCGTTCCTTAACATGTCCTGTTCTGTTCTAGGCCCGTGACGAGCACTCATCGTTGGGTGGGGCTCTAGTGCAGTCCGTTCGTGCCAATATTTTATAAGCGACGTTTTCAAACTATGTGAAGATCTGTTTTTTGTTTGTTTGTTTGTTTGTTTGACGGAGTCTAGCCCTGTCGCCCGGGCTGGAGTGCAGTGGCGCTGTCTCGGCTCACTGCAACCTCCGCCTCCCGGCTTCTCGCGATTCTCCTGCCTCAGCCTCCTGAGTAGCTGGGATTACAGGCGCCCATCGCTACACCCGGCTAATTTTTTGTATCTTTAGTAGAGACGGGGTTTCACTATGTTGGCCAGACTCGTCTCGAACTCCTGACCTCAGGCGATCTGCCTGCCTTAGCCTCCCAAAGTGCTGGGATTACAGGCGTGAGCCACCACTCCCAGCTGAAGATCCATTTTAAGAAGATTTATTCCTCTATGATGGAGAAGTATGAAAAAATTGGGAAAATTGGAGAAGGATCCTATGGAGTTGTTTTCAAATGTAGAAACAGGGACACGGGCCAGATTGTGGCCATCAAGAAGTTTCTGGAATCAGAAGACGACCCTGTCATAAAGAAAATCGCCCTTCGGGAAATCCGAATGCTCAAGGTAATTGATTCACTTTTCCTTTTTTCTTTTTCCAGACAGGATCTCACTCTGTCACCCAGGCTGGAGTGCAGTGATGTGGTCATAGCTCACTGCAGCCTGGAACTCCTGGGCTCAAGCCATCCTTCTGCCTCAGCCTCCTGAGTAGCTGGGATTACAGGTTCTAGCCACTGCTCCAGGCTCCACTTTTTCTTTAAAGTGAATTTTTAGGGATGAAAGAAATAAAGTGAGTCATGTTATGTTAAAAGAATGTCATGGGACATGGTTACATCTTACTTCATAGCCTTTTGACTTCAGTGACACAAATGGGATATCTGTGCACAAGTCACTAATTATATAATGAACTAGAAAGCAGAAACAAAAGTGCCAGGTAAGGTGGCATTCACTTTTAGAGATGCTATGGTATATTTTATTTTTCTTCCCAATAGTTTCTCTCCCACCTGTAGACCTGGGTTTTCAAGGACCATCACAATTTGATAGTATAGGAATGTAAGACAATTCAATTTTGCCTAGCATTGTTGATTTTTAAACTTCTAAGGTATTTTCTATTGGTATACTCAGTCTTTTAAGAGAATTAATCATTTACCTGTTTTCAAACTGCCAGGAAGCTCACAGGTCTCATTACACCTCATATATATTTACTGCTGAGCATCATCATGTCTCATTTCTAAAAAGAAGTGTTCTTCTTAAAGAAGTGAAATGATCACTTTCTATTTTTTTTTAATGTTTTGTAGAAATGGGATCTCGCTATGTTGGCCAGGCTGGTCTGGACCTCCTGGCCTCAAGCGATCCTCCCACCTTGGCCTCCTAAAGTGCTGGGATTACAGGCATGATCCATCGAGCCTGGTCTGATCACTTTTCAAATGTTTATTAGTTAACCCTAAAAATACCATGATATCGGAGGGGGGAAAGGTATTTATTACAAGCTAAAAGTGTGTTTGCCTCTAATGGAGAGACTTCTTTACAGAACTTCTGTGAAGGTGAAATCCAAATCCCAATGTGAAAGGTGACATGTAATGAATACCACGGAGGTCAACTTTGTTTCAGTTATGGCCTCTGTGTTCTGACCTGTATAACTAACTACATGACAAGGGAAGAGCAACATGGTGAGAGACAGATGAATGAAACTTCCAGGGGATTTACTATTATTCTTGCTTCTGCAGTTTCTCCAGATCACTCTACAAATCCTTTACCCATGGATAAGTGTGTGGGGTCACTTCTAGATAAGGAACCTAAATGGAAAGCAGCAAGCTTTGGACAAATTGAAATGGGTGGATAACAGGGCAACTTCTCTATTTAGGTTTGGAATGTTCTTAGCCAACAGGATATTATGTATTGAGAGGAGATGCTTCCAAAGTCCCCCAGGGGAGTGCTCCCATAGGCAGGGGTGAGACCTGCAGTGTTTGACCATCCCCCTGCCCGGGTCACTCTACCCTTACCCTCTCTGTACACAGGGAGAGGCTGTTAGGCATTTTCTCTTCCTCAGGCTTTCCTAGGGGAGGAGGTGATCATTACATTTCAAAGGGTTCATTGACCTGAAAGAAAATCTGTTTCTTGCAGAAAGATACTTTTTCTGATTCTGAAGATTACTTTTGTGAATGCTCCTTTCAAATCTCTCACCACACTTTATCAATACTACATTAACAGTGATAGCTCCCCAAATTAATTGAGTTCTTCCAGGATGGAGACCTTGCCTCTGTAGCTCTGTATCCCCAAAGCACACTAGTTGGCACATCTAGGCCTCCCAAAAATGTTATTTTGGATTGAAAAAAAAAGTTAACAAAATAAGCTCTTAAAAAAGGTGGATGTTGCCAATAAATTGGGAAGTCAAATGTGTTCTCTGAACTGAATATTGATATCCTCCAAAGGATGGGGTTGTGTGCACATGATCCTGATTTCAAAGCATGCAGCACCCCACTCTCCAGATTAAGTGCACAGACGTAGACACCCCCGATCTCTATGAAGTGGTGGGACTAGATTAGAGGTAGAGTCTGTTCTTTAAAGCTGTAACTTTTCAGAGTTGTGTGATATTCCTAACACATAATATGTACTAGACTGGGCATGGTGGTGCATGCCTGTGGTCCTAGCTACTTAGGAAGGAGGCCAAGGCAAGAGGATGGCTTAAGCCCAGCAGTTCAAGGCTTTGGTGAGCTATGATTAGGCCACTGTACTCTAGCCTGGGTGACAGAGTGAGACCCTCTCTGTTATAAAATAAAGATACTTAATAAATATTTGCTGAGTAGGTAAATTGAGGGTATGGTGAATGAACATTTTATTTTCTCCATTTATGGATTCAGTAAATACTCATAGAGTCCCAGTTGTGCCTACAGTGATGTTTATGCAAAGTTGTACACCCTGTCTTTCAGCAGCTCGGCTCTTGGAAGGGAGGTAAGATGAGTTGCCCTTTGGCTCTCACTCCTTATAGACTGGTTCCAGTGAGCAGGGCATGTGTACCCTTGTCTGGTAAGAACTCTTTAGGTGCTTGTTGAATGGTGAAAAAAAAGTGACTGGGGGCATGTTTGAGCTGAACTTTGAAATGTTTAGGGAAACGTGGAATGAGAGATAAGGCATTCCAGGCAGACACTCTATCCTAGGAAAAGGTGCATAAGTGGAAAGCACAGTATACTGAGGGAACACAGGTAATAACCCCAGTGTCTTGGCCAAGATGCCCAGTGGGTGCTAACAGGCCAGGGAGAGAAGGAAGGGGGAAGCCAGGGTCCAGCAGGATCAGGTCATATTCTAGATTTCTTCTGAAAGAAGAGCACATAGGAATCTAATGATTGGATGAGAAATCAAGAACAATTTCAAGGTTGTTGACTGAGTGACTGGAAGAATGAAGAGATCGTTCACTGTGATAGAGACCCAGGTGCAAAGTTGGTGGAAAGGAAATAAAGAGCTCTGTTTTGGACAGGTTAAATTTGAATTGTGAACCCAAAGAGACTTGTAAAGTAGGCAGTTGACTACACAAGTCTGGCATTCAGAAGAAGTCCAGGTTGGAGACAGATAAAGTTGGGGCACATAAGCTTATAGATGGTATTTAAAGCTGTGGGACCGGAGGTGGTCACCATATGGGATGGAGGGACAGGTACTGAAGGTGGAAGCTTAGTGTACCCAGACCTTGGGAGTCAGGAAGATGACAAGGAACCAGCAAGGGAGGCAAGAAGAGGCGATCTGCATGGTAGGAAACCCCATAGAACAATGTTCTTTCTTTATTATCATTATTATTTATTTTTTGGAGACAGTCTCGCTCTGCCACCAGTGGCACAATCTCAGCTCACTGCAAACTCCGCCTCCCAGGTTCAAGAGATTCTTCTGCCTCAGCCTCCCAAGTAGCTGGGATAAGAGGTGCCTGCCACTACACCTGGCCACTTTTTGTATTTTTAGTAGAGATGGGGTTTCACCATGTTGGTCAGGCTGGTCTCGAACTCCTGACCTCAAACGATCCGCCTGCCTTGGCCTCCCAAAGTGCTAGGATTATGGGTGTGAACCACTGCGCCTGACCACAGTGTTCTTAAAAGCTTAGTGAAGAAGATAGCTCAAGAGTGAGGGGATGCTCTGTGGTGTCAGAGGTCTCCATTAGTAGATTTAGGATTAGCCATTGGCTTTGATCATGTGAGGGTCTTTGGTGACCTTGACAAGAGCTGTGTGAGTGGAGAGGAATGAAACCTTCATCAGCAGAGGTTTAAGAGAGAGGAGAGGAACGAAGTGGAGATAGTGATATGGGCAACTGTTTTGAAGAGTTTTATTATAAAAGGAAGACAAAAATGGGGCAGAGGTGTTTGTAAAGATGTGGACTGAAGAGAGGTTTTTTTGTGGTTGCTGTTTTTAACTACAAGTGAGAAGTACATTTGTATGCTAAAGTTGTAAATAAATCCAGTAGAGAAAAAACTTAATGTTGGAGGAGGGAGAGAATTACCGGACCCATGACCTTGAGTTACTAACCTGAACCATACCAAACTTAAATATCATTGCATAAAAAAAGACAATTTAGGCCGGGCACGGTGGTTCACGCTTGTAATCCTAGCACTTTGGGAGGCCAAGACGGGCGGATCACCTGAGGTCAGGAGCTTGAGGCCAACATGGTGAGACCCCATCTGTATTAAAAACACAAAAACACAAAAACTAGCCAGGCGTGGTGCCAGGCGCCTGTAATCCCAGCTACTCCTGTCTGAGACAGGAGAATCGCTTGAACCTGGGAGGCAGAGGCTCCAGTGAACCGAGATCGTGCCCTTGTGCTCCAGCCTGGGTGACCGAGTGAGACTGCTAGATTCTTTACATACACTCTCCTTAATCTTTCTGTAACAGGATCCACAGCTGGCTCCAAGCTATGGGGTGGAACTTCTTCCACCAGGGTATTCACCGTCTTCTGATTTGCGTATGATACATGGACCCTACATGAATTCAACTCCTTTCCATAACTCAGGTTTAAATATATTAAGGATTTATTGGATGAGAGGTAGGGTGGTCATAACAGAAGTCAGATTGCAGAGAGAGACAATGTAACTGAAAGAAAATCACCTTAAATCAAGAAGTCAGGAGCTGGGTGTGGTGGCTCACGCCAGTAATTCCAGTATTTTGGGAGGCCGATGTGCAGATCTCTTCAGCCCAGGAGTTCAAGACCAGAGGGGGCAATGTGGTAAAACCCCATCTCTACAAAAAATAGAAAAATTAGCTGGGTGTGGTGGCATGCACCTGTAGTCCCAGCTACTCAGGAAGCTGAGGTGGGAGGATCACCTGAGTTCTGGGAGTCAAGGCTGCAGTGAGCCGTGATTTGTGTGGCTACACTCCAGCCTGGGCAACAGATTAAGACACTGTATCCAAAAAAAAAAAAAAATCAAGAAGTCAGGCATGATGGGCTGGAGCATCACAGGCCCTGTGGTGGAAAGTGGGCAGTGGTTCTGCATAAAGCAGGCGGATGCACTTGAACTCCACGCAGCTCCTTAGGGGAATATCTGTGTGTCCGGGAAGGAGCAAGGAAAGGGCTATGTGTTTCAAAACAAATACAAACCATACAAATACAAAGTAATACAAACCAATACAAAACCAATACAAACCATACAAATACAATGTAATACAACAGAATAATTGAGTTTCTAAGGCCCCAAGCCCCTATGCTGCTGAATCTTCTCACTGTGGAATGAAAATGGTAGGAAGAGGAAAGAAAGAATTTCAGCCAGCAGTGGCAGAAAAAGTAGATGCTCCTAACGGAGTTGGAGGTTAAGGACAGGACAGTGTCACTGTGGGATCTCTGGGCAGATGTTCTACCTATGGCAGGTGGTATGGGGGCGTTAAAATATATTAGACCAGCATTGGTCAAGGGCTGAGAGCAGCAGCTGGGACACTGTCCGTGACAGGTCTCCCTCCAGAAAACAAGAAAAACAAGAGAGACAAAGAGAAGGAATCATCTACTGCTCTGTGGCAGGTAGGGGCAAGGGACCTAGTAAATCTGGACAAACTGCCAAGTGTCGTTGTTACCTGGGATGCACAAATTACACTGCTAACAACCTTAGAAGGTAGATATTGTTATCCCGTTTTACAAATGGATTCAGTGTGGTTAATGATTTGCCAAGGCGTCCCGGTCAGTAGGCTGGAATGCAGAAACAGTTCTCTCTGTCCCCAGGTTCATGCCATGTGGTTTGCCCGTACCAGAACCATCCATCACTTTATACCAAACACCATACTCTGAAGTCTCCCCATGACTGGTCCTCAGAATTTATACTGCCCATTCTCCAGCAAGGCCTTAGCTGTGAGATTCGTGGCTTCTGTGGAGGCCTGAGTACAGACTCTAGCTGGAGCAGCAGTTCTTTCCATCTCTCATTCCATAACCTTATGGACTATTTTAGAAGGCTAAAAGTTATGGTTTGCCACCTACAAAGATGAGAATAAGCATGAGGGGAAATGTCCATTTGAAAATTAGTTATAAATATCACAATGTAATGCAGAGATTAATAATGAGAACAAGGTCACTCCTAAAGGGGGAAAATTGGTTCTTGGCAGGTGACAAAAAAGTCTAACTTTTTTATTGTTTAAAGCACAGATATACATATGGTTCATATACAGATATATAGTATATTTGTGGTATTAAAATTTCATTGGTAAGTGATTAGAAAAAATGTATAAAATGACTCTTTGGGGGAGAGAAATGAAAAAAGGTGCATGGGGTGTGGGCGAGTGGGACTGTTGAGTGTATCCTAGATGCCAGAAGTATGCTCTCATTTGATTTTAATTCATCATGAATAGTAGTAACCTGCTGAATGTCCAGAACATCCCTTTTTTCCCTGCTGTCCCCTTTCATCAGTGGCCTTCTAGAAGGGACAGGGGCTGTGTGACTGAATGGGGACAGGAGCTGCAGTTAGGGACTTCAGCAGTCTGGTCCCCTCTCCTCCCCTCCCCCTCCCTTCTCTTTTTTTTTTTTTTTTTTTTTGGAGACAGTCTCACTCTGCTGCCCAGGCTGGAGTGCAGTGCTGCAATCTCGGCTCACTGCAACCTCTGCCTCCTGGGTTCAAGTGATTCTCCTGCCTTAGCCTCCCCAGTAGATAGGATTACAGGGGCACGCCACCACACCCGGCTAATTTTTGTATTTTTAGTAGAGACAGGGTTTCACTGTGTTGTCCTGGCTGGTCTCAAACTCCTGATCTCGTCATCCGCCTCCCTTGGCCTCCCAAAGTGCTGGGATTACAGGGATGAGCCACCACACCCGGCCATGGGACTTCAGTTTCTGATCATGCTTGAAGCTGTGGAGCGACCTTGGGCAAGCTCTAGTGCTTCCTGGAGCCTGGCCCACCTTATTGCTATGATTTATGTCCCTGTTTGGCATTGCTTTGCTGAATTTTTGCTGAGGAGAGCAGAGGGCTCTTGGGTCAAACATCTAACAGCAGTCAAGCAGCCTCAAGGATGCAAGGGCAGGAAAGTAGAGGGTCAAAGGGAGTAATAGTATAGAAGAGGAAAGCACAGACGGAAAGGCAGAAGGTGAGATTTTAACGTGGTGCTGCGGGCAATGGAGGCGCTGGAGACAAAGCTCTTCACACAGTACCCCCAAGAGGCTCACTGTCTTCAAAGAGCAGACCAGAAATCCTGCTGGGCACATTACCATCATGGTGACAGGCACATGCTCTAAGAAGCAGGACTGTCAAAGTTGCCCATTATCCAAAGCATTTATTAAGTGCTTAATTGAATATGCTCTGTGCCAGGGCCACATCCACTAAATGCTAACAGAGTACCATGTAAATGCTCGCTAGCTTTAGAATCTAATTAGAACTTTCACAGTTGGAAGGGCTTCTGCTCCTCAAATATTAGCTGAAGGAGTGTTTCCTAACTCAGTAAAAACCTTGGCCAGCCACAGTGGCTCATGCCTGTGATCCCAGCACTTTGGGAGGCTAAGGCAGGTGGATCATGAGGTCAGGAGTTTGAGACCAGCCTGGCCAACATGGTGAAACCCCATCTCTACTAAAGATACAAAAAATTAGCCAAGTTTGGTGGCATGTGCCTGTAACCCCAGCTACTTGGGAGGCTGAGGCAGGAGAATCGTTTGAACCCGGGAGGTGGAGGTTGCAGTGAGCCAAGATAGAGCCATTGCACTCCAGCCTGGGCAACAGGGCGAGACTCTGTCTCAAAAAAACAAAAAACAAAAACAACCAAAAAAACCTTATGGAAAATCCTGTAACATCTTTAAGAATTTAGTCCTGCTGTTGCTAATAGGAGTCATTTCTAGGCTCCCTCTATTTAAATTGTTTAATTGGCTTGTTGAGGTGGATTAATAACATATGTCTATTGTTTTAGCTGAGGTCAGCATTTTCTATTATGGATTATGGATTAACAAACCCAAATGTCTGTGGAATCACACTGTTAACATAAATGAGGGAAGCAGCCTGAATATAGGGCAAGATGGAGAGGTGGAGACTGGGGCAAACTGGAGTCCTCATGTCTCATCTAAAGTGGACAGCCACTGCTCAGCACCACAGACTGCAAGCCTAGGGTGCTGGGTTTTCAGTCTTCTTTTTTTTTTGAGACGGAGTCTTGGTCTTGTCACCCAGGCTGGGGTGTAATGATGTGATCTGGGCTCACTGCAACCTCTGCCTCCCAGGCTCAAGCGATTCTCCTGCCTCAGCCTCCTGAGTAACTGGGATTACAGGCACCCACTACCACGCCCAACTAATTTCTTGCATTTTTAGTAGAGGTGGGATTTCACCATGTTGGACAGGCTAGTTGTGAACTCCTGACTTCAGGTGATCCACTTGCCTCGGCCTCCCAAAGTGCTGGGATTACAGGCATGAGCCACCGCACCAGGCCCACCGCCCCCCTCCATTTTGTTTTTGTAAGATAGGATCTCACTCTGTTGCCCAGGCCGGAGTGCAATGGCACAATGATGGCCTCACTGCAGCCTCAATTTCCAGGGCTCAGGTGATCCTCCCACCTCAGCCTCCTGAATAGTTGGGACTACAGGCATGCATCACCACACCAGGCTAATTCTTTGTATTCTTTTTTTTTTTTTTTTTTTTGAGATGGAGTCTTCCTCTGTCTTCTAGGCTGGAGTACAGTGATGCGATCTTGGCTCACTGCAACCTCCACCTCCCAGATTCAAGTGATTCTCCTGCCTCAGCCTCCTGAGTAGCTGGGATTACAGGTGCCCACCACACCTGGCTGATTTTTGTGTTTTTAGTAGAAATGGGGTTTCACCATGTTGGCCAGGCTGGTCTCAAGCTCCTGACCTCAGGTCATCCACCACCTCGGCCTCCCAAAGTTCTGGGATTACAGGCGTGAGCCGCCGCACCCAGCCAATTCTTTGTATTCTTTGTAGAGATGGGGTTTCTCCATGTTGCCCAGGCTGGTTTCAAACTCCTGTGCTCAAGCAATCCTCCTGCCTCGGTCTCCCAACGTGCTGGATTTACAGGCATGACCCCCACCATGTCCAGCCAGAGTCTTTTTTTAAAAATCCAGAAATCAGAATTTTGTGTAAAGTGTCCTGGGGGTTTTCCTACAAACTTTTATTCTGAGAAAAAACTCAAGATGTACAGAAGTACAGAGAATAGTGCAATAAATACCTGCATACCCTTAGCTAGATTAGTTCATCAACTTGTTAGAATTTTGCTGCATTTCCTTTCTGTCTTTTTTTCATTCTTTCTTTTTAGAGACAGTCTCACTCTGTTGCCCAAGCTGGAGCGCAGTGGCAGAATCATGACTCACTGTATTCTTGAAATCCTGGGCTCAAGTGATCCTTCTGCCTCAGCCTCCTAAGTTGCTGGTATTACAGACATGTGAGCCCTAGTGCCTGGCTAATTTATTTGTTTTTTGTAGAGATAAGATTTTACTATGTTGCCCAGGCTGGTCTCCAACTCCCAGCCTCAAGCAATCCTCCCACCTCAGCCTGCCAAAGCCCTGGGATTACATGTATGAGCCATTGTGCCTGCACTTCCTTTATTTCTGTTTCTGCCTCTATCTCTTTTTCTTCCGCTCTCACACACACTTTTTTGGCTGAGCCATCTACCTAAATATTTAGCATGATCTCCTGAAGCAAAGATGTTCTTCTATATAATCACATTATGATTTCCATACTCAATAAATTTATCACTGACTCAATACTATTATCTAATATATACTCTATGTTCAAATTTCTCATATTATCCTAATAATGGTTATATAACTATATATATAATGAAATAACTATATATATGTGTGTGTATAGTTATTTTTTAATCCAGGATCTATTCAGTGACTGTACATTGCCATGACTCTTTTTTTTTTTTTTTTGAGATGGAGTCTAGCTCTGTCACCTAGGCTGGAGTGCAGTGACCGGATCTCAGCTCACTGCAAGCTCCGCCTCCCGGGTTCACGCCATTCTCCTGCCTCAGCCTCCCGAGTAGCTGGGACTACAGGCGCCCGCCACCTCGCCCGGCTAGTTTTTTGTATTTTTTAGTAGAGACGGGGTTTCACCATGTTAGCCAGGATGGTCTCGATCTCCTGACCTCGTGATCCGCCCGTCTCGGCCTCCCAAAGTGCTGGGATTACAGGCTTGAGCCACCGCGCCCGGCCGACTCTTTTTTCTTTTGAGACAGAGTCTTGCTCTGTTGCCCAGGCTGGAGTGCAGTGGTGCAATCTCGACTCACTGCAACCTCTGCCCCTTGGACTCAAGTGATTCTCCCGCTTCAGCCTCCCAAGTAGCTGGGATTACAGACACCTGCCACCACGCCCGGCTAATTTTTGTATTTTTAGTAGAGACGGGATTTCACTATCTTGGCCGGGCTGGTCTCGAACTCCTGACCTTGTGATCCACCTGCCTTAGCCTCCCAAAGTGCTGGGATTACAGGTGTAAGCCACCATACTCGGCCCATTGCCATACCCCTTTAGTCTCCTTTAATCTGAAAGTTTTCCACCTTCTTTATTCTCTTATTTCATCTTTCATGATGCTGACATTTTTGAAAAGTCCAGGCCATCTGTTTTGCGGAATGTGCCTTGACTTAGACTAACTGGCTGTTTCCAAATTATTTGATACAGGTTAAATGTTTTCACTAAGAACACTGCATGGGTGAAGCTGTGTTCTTCACACTAGCTCCCATCAGGAAGGATATGATGTCATTTTTGTCCCCTAATTGGTTCTATCAGTTTTAATTCCTTAGTTAAGATGGGTCTGCCATATTTCTCAATTGTAAAAATGATTTTCTCCTTTATACTTAATAATCTGTGGGGTGATATTTTGAAACTGTGACGACCTTGTTCCCCAACAACTTTCACCCAATGTTTCTTTTTTTTTTGAGACAAGAGTCTCGCTCTGTTGCCCAGGCTCAAGTGCAGTTGTGCAATCTTGGCTCACTGCAACCTCCACCTCTGGGGTTGAAGCAATTCTCCTGCGTCAGTCTCCTGAGTGGCTGGAATTACAGGTGCCTGCCACCATGCCCGGCTAATGTTTGCATTTTTAGTAGAGATGGGGTTTCGTCATGGTGGCCAAACTGGTTTCAAACTCATGGCCTCAAGTGATCCACCTACCTCGGCCTCCTAAAGTGCTAGGATTATAGGTGTGAGCCACCAGGCCTGGCATCAACCAATGGTGATGTAAAAAAGTAATTGTAAAATAGTTATTTTTCTATACTTCTTTCTATACTCATTAGTTATCATTTTTCTGTTAAAAAAAAGAAAGATATTCTTCCCCTCTCCCCCAACCCCTCCTTTTCTTATCACTGTGGATTCATGGATTTTTAAAAATTCAATATGTGACACACCATCACTGTCAGTATTCTTTTTGACTCTGAATTGTTACACATTTAGCATTTGTGGCTCCTTCCATCTAACTCCTGCCCCAGCCCTGCATCCGCCATTTCTCCAGAGACCCCTGGTTCCTTTTAGTGAGAATGAACTCTCTTGACCTTAAAATGTTGACAAATATTTTTTAAAAATTTTAAACATCATTTAGGCCAAGTAAAACGCATCTGCAGATAATGTTTGCCATATAAGCTGCCAGTCTGGGGCCTTAGGGATTGGACAGTTTTCATTCTCTGCAGGTGTTCTCATTAGAGACTCGCAGAGATCCGGCCCATTGATGTTCATTACTAACGTATAGATAGATGCTGGGAGTTTATGTAAACTGGTTGTCAATAGCATAGGAGACAAAACAGAGCATTCCCTTGCCCATAATGACAGAAACCAAACAATCCTCTTATCATTATCTCTCCCTATTTGTTCAACAAGTGGAGACCTGTTTAATTTTATTTTACAAGATAATATACTAACTGCAAATAGTAACAAGCTGCTTTGTTTGCTTATTAGAAGATTTTTTGGCTTAGCTCTTGACGTGTTTATCTAGAAAGATTATATTCCTGCTGTGTAGTGAACTCCTAAGTGATAAAGCTGCCACACAAATACTTTCACAACAACAGAAGCAGAAATCAACAAGCTGGCTCATTACCTTCTTAAAGACTCCTGGTTTGCAAGGAGATTAAGCACATACCACCATCTGTCAGTGTCCTGCTGCCACTACACACACCCTGCCACACACCATAGACTAGAAAACAAAATATCACAGAGCAGGAGGAGGCAGGATAAGTGATCTTTATAATTCACATTGATAAAAGACATAATTTATGCTATTGCTTTTTTGCGACTTATTTTTATTTCTAACCTGTAAAATTTCTAGGTGGACAGCATTTTTGTTGTTGTTGTTGTCGTTGTTTGTTTTTTTTTTTTGAGACAGCCTCACTGTGTTGCTCAGGCTGGAGTGCAGTGGCACAATCTCAGCTCACTGCAACCTCCTCCTCCCCCCAGGTCCAAGCGATTCTCCTGCCTCAGCCTCCTGAGTAGCTGGGATTACAGGCCCACATCACCATGTCCAGCTAATTTTTGTATTTTTAGTGGAGGTAGGGTTTCACCATATTGGCCAGGCTAGTCGCGAACTCCTGACCTCAAGTGATCCTCCCGCCTTGGCCTCCCAAAGTGCTGAGATTATAGGCGTGAGCCACCGTGCCCAGCCGACAGTGTGTATTACATAACGCTATTATAAGACTCCAAACTGGCCAGACGTGGTGACTCACACCTGTAATTCCAGCACTCTGGGAGGCCAAGGTGGGTGGATCACAAAGTCAGGAGATCGAGACCATCCTGGCTAACATGGTGAAACCCCATCTCTACTAAAAAATACAAAACATTAGCCGGGCATGGTGGCACGCACCTGTAGTTCCAGCTACTCCAGAGGCTGAGGCAGGAGAATGGTGTGAACCCAGGAGGCAGAACTTACAGTGAGCGGAGATCGCGCCACTGCACTCCAGCCTGGGTGACAGAGCAAGACTCTGTCTCAAAATAATAATAATAATAATAATAATAATAATAAAGACTGTAAACCACACTAAAAGGTAGTAATTATTGGCCGGGCATGGTGGCTTACACCTCTAATCCTAACACTTTGGGAGGCCAAAGCAGGCAAATCACTTGAGCTCAGGAGTTCAAGACCAGCCTGGGCAACAAGGTGAAACTTTGTCTCTATAAAAAGTATAAAAATTTCCCAGTTGTGGTGGTGTGCACCAGTGGTCCCAGCTACTCAGGAGGCTGAGATGGGAGGATCACTTAAGCCTGGGAGGTCAAGGCTGCAGTGAGTGTGATTGAGTCACTGCACTTGCACCTGGGTGACAGAGTGAGACCCTGGCCAAAAAAAAAAGAAAGAAAGAGAGAGAGGGAGAGAGAGAAACAGAGGAAGAAAGGAAGAGAGGAAAGAAGGAAGAAAGGGAGGGAGGGAGGGAGGGAAGGAAAGAAGGAAGGAGTAATTTTTGTATGGAATGAATGGAAACATTCTTAAAGGGGCAAGGCTTGTGTCTTTCACTTTAAATTTTTGAAAAATGTTTTAATCCACTTTTTACTTGGCAGAATTGATGATTTAGGCCACAAATTTCCTTTCAACAAGCATATTTTCTTGCTAATTATTAACTTTCTTTATTGCTTATTAACCTTAAAGTCCCTCTAGTAAAAATACTCTTGGGTAAAATTGCCTGGTTGAAAATCTTTGAACTCCATCTATTTTTTTGTTGTTGTTGGAATAATGAAAGGTTAAGCATTTCTAAGCTGGCCAGGCACAGTGACTCACTCCTGTGATTCCAGCGCGTTGGGAGGCTGAAGCAGAAGGATAGCTTGAGCCCAGGAGTTCCAGGCTGCAGTGAGCTATGATCGCACCACTACACTTCAGCCAGGGTGACAGACTGAGACCCTTTCTCTAAACAAACAAACAAACAACAACAACAACAAAACCACACAGAATTTCTAAATCAACAGATGTTATCAGCCACACATAAAAACTAATGAAATAATTGACTTTATAACTATCACAAGGTTTCTGCATTAATTCTTGGCTGTGTCAGGGCCATTTTTCATTTTCATCACAATTGCACTATTCCTTCTCTCATAGTCCTTTCCACATACTGTGTTAGTCAGTAAAACAGGTCAAGCATCCATGGTGCACATCACTGGCCTGTGCTGAGACTGGAGAGGAATCCAGGAGAGACCTAGAGCCAGGCATGAGGCTTTGTTCTTCATACATGTAAACTGAAGGAGAGGCGACAGGGCAGCAACACAGATGACTTGGGAAAAGGGGCTACCTCTTTTTTTCACTTGCTTGTTCCCTCCAGAATTGCTCGAGGCTGATTCCAGATGTTTTCTTAGGACGGTGGACAGTAGATCTCTATTATCCAGCCCACAGTGGGCGGCTTCGGGTTACTCAGTCACTTGGTGTCCTACATTTGGGTGCTCGCTCTACCAAGTCCCAACGACATGTCAGGAGCTGGACACCTCTACACAACTGGGAATGCCGAGTCATATGGCCTGAATAGTAGGGCAGTTTTGACCTGCTGTGGCAAGTTCCCTCTTGTCCTACTCAGTGTTAGCAGCCTTCCATATCACTTGGTAAATTAGGTAGAGCAGTGCCCAAGGGCTGTATAGCTGCCTCCAAAATCCAGAGACCCACCAGGAGCAATGCCCCTTTTTAAATGGTAGGGGATACAAGGTGCAACAATTTGTCCTTTAAAGAGGATGCAGCTGGGCATGGTGGTGCCCACCTGTAGTCACAGTTATTTGGGAGGCTGAGGTGGGAGGATCACTTGAACTCAGGAGTTGAAGGCTACAGGGAGCTATGATCATGCCACTGCATTCTAGCCTTGAGACAGAACAAGGCTCTGTCTCAAAACAAAAAAAAAAAGAAAAAAAAAAAGGAAGTCACAGCATGCCCCAGGCCATTGGACTCCTAGAATATCACTTCTATGCCATTCACCAGACGGTTTTCTTCCATGCTCCGGTATATACATAGCTTAACTGGACATCCAGAGTACTTGCCATTTCTGTTCACCAGGAGATCCAGTTCACATGATGTCATTAATACAGTGGAGCAGCATGATATTCAGTGGAACGTCAAGACAATTAAGGTCCTTGTGGATTATATGATGACAGAGCGCAGGAGAGTTAACTTAGGCTTCAGGCAAGACAGTGTGAACTGCTGTCCATCCCACACAAGATGAACTGCCTTTGATCTAACTTACCCATTGGAATTGGAAGGAATACATTCAAGTCAGTAGTTGCATGTCAAGTGCCAGAGCCTGTGTATATCAGTTCCAGGAAAGATACCATATCTGGCCCAGCTGCTGCAATTGGAACTACAGTTGGGTTGAGTTTATAGGAGTCTACCAGGTGAGTTGAGGGAGTTAGCATGGGGATCACTACCTCGGCATTCCTAAGTCTTTGATGGTGGTACTCATCGCTGCCATTTTCTCCTGGGATGCAGTTTTGCCTCGGATTTACTGTTTTGACCAGGGTTGTGTTGCAGGGAGGAAGAGCAGTTTCAGGGGCTGGTATTTGGCCCTTTCTGCCATATTGGCTCTTACTGCACAGGTCATAGAACCAATGTGAGGGTTTGCCGACTGCTAAGCATACCTATCCCAATTTTGCACTTCTCAGGTGGAGGAAACGATCTCAAGAATGGATTCATGGACCTGTTAAGCCCACTGTGAAACGGTGCTCTAACCTGAGGCCATGGTAGCATTTGGGGTCCCCACATATCAGTGCCAGCTCAGACCTTGTAGCCATAACCCTTGAAAGGTCTGAGTATTTTCCTTTCCCAGTTACTCTGGTAAATGGCCACAGATCCCTTTGAAAAGTGAAGAATACTCACAGTGGCATTGCAGGATCCTCCTTCAAGGTGACTCAGTCAGCAACACTTTGAACTGGAACTGACTTAGATCTAGAAACTGGGCAAGGAGCTGCAGTTTTCCACTCTAGCAGTTGACACCAACCTTCTGCTTGCTCGGTTTCTTCTGGCAATGCAAGTCAGGTGACACATGAGCCAGCTGCCCTTCTGTCTCACCTATAGGAACTCCATGACGAGATCCCATCTGTGCATTATTAGCACAGACTTCTGTGAAATAAGGTGTTCTGGCTGTGCTTCCCATTATGGTAGTTTTATGTACCTTGCCACTGTTAGCACCTGGTCTCTGCCACTCTGGAATCTTACCACTTTCATCAGAACCAGAAAGCCTAGTTCTGTGGTAGCATCTCCAGCCTACTGAGGACAAGCCCGTCTACCCCACCCACAGAGGACAGGTGACGAGGAGCTCTTGAAGATGCCACTGGGCTCCTTTCTGCTCCTTTCTGCTTTAGTGGAGAGAGTATCCTCTGGGCCTTCCAAGGAAACATAATCAGGCAGTGGGTCCTGCAGTCCCACATCACACATCGTTTCTAACATTTCCACCTCCTTGAGTCCCCAGGCCTCTTCCTCAATACTCTGCCAAGGCAGTTCCAGCATGTCTCCCTTATCTACTAAAAGCCCAACTTCAAAGAGCTATGCCAGCAGCACATTTAAGACTGTCTTCTGTGCACTGTGACTCACACCTGTAATCCCAGCACTTTTAGAGACTGAGGCAGGCAGATCACTTGAGGTCAGGAGTTTGTTACCAGCCTGGCCAATATGGCGAAACCCTGTCTCTACCAAAAATACAAAAATTAGCTGGGTGTGATGGCGTGCACCTGTAGTCCCAGCTACTGGGGAGGCTGAGATGACAGAATCTCTTGAACCCAGGAGGCAGAGGTTGCAGTGAGCCGAGATCACACCACTGCATTCCAGCCTGGGTGACAGAGTAAGACCTTGTCTCAAAAAAAAAAAAAAAAAAAAAAGATTTTCTTGACAGGCCCCGGGTCTCACAGTATCTCACATCTGTAAACCCCAACAATTTGGATGCCGAGGGGGGCAGAATTGCTTGAGGCCAGGAGTTTGAGACCAACTGGGCAAGATGATGAGACCCTGTCTCTACAAAAAAAAAAAATTTTTAATTATCCAGTCACGGTGATGTATGCCTGTGGTCCCAGCCACTGGGGAGGCTGAGGCAGGAGGATCACTTGAGCCTAGGAGTTCAAGGCTGCAGGGAGCTATGATCATGCCACTGCGCTCCAGCCTGGATGACAGAGTATGACCCTGTCTCTATAAAAAATAAAAGTAAAATTTAAAAAAGAACTGTCTGCAGGTATCCTTGTCAAGAATTAAGTCCCAAGTTATGGGACGGTGTAGTGCTCCCGTATCAATGAATTTCCCCTTCTCCAGCCTTACATTTTACTACTGTCATGGCCCAGCCCCTTCGAGACTGCTGCTGGTACCTATGAGGTAGGTCTTGTCATTCTTGAGTGCAGTTATTTCCTCGCAGAGCAAGAACCTTATTCCCCTACACAGACACTGCTACAACCTCATCCTATTACAGGTCCTTGGGCCCTAGAAGGAGGTGGGGTAGAATCTAAGGAGGACAGGCTTCCCCCCACCAGCCCAAGGAGGCACCTGCATCATCTGAGGGATTTTTAGTGTCTGCAGGTAAAGGAAGCAGCTCACCTACAGCAATGCAACTGAGTCGCTTTTCCTAGCCCTGAAGGTTCAGGGAAATTTGAGAATTTCAGATTCTCAGGCTCTTTCTTGTAGATGTCCCTATCCTAGATCTCAGGATTCTTCTCTTTTCTCACCATAGCCCTGACTTAGACATGAGAGACCTGTTGAGGTTGGGTATTATCCCCTTTGTAGCTCTGCTGCTCTTTAAGTCCTGAGATTGGTTTTTTGGCACAGTCTGTCCCGTCTGTAGGAGATAAATGTCTGAATACTGCCAGCAAGGCCTTCTGACTCCCACAGTTGACTGTTGGTGGCTAACCTGACCCTGTCATTTTCTCTTTTTTCAATGATTTAAAGGTGTTAACAAGAGCCAGCTTATTCAATACTCCCCATAATGACCATTGCCACATACCACTCATGTGCCACTGCAGTGCCTAAGCAAACCTACACCCCATTCAAAACCAGCCCTGACAAAAGATTTAGTGACTGTGTTGCTACAGCTCCCCAGGCTTCTTCCCACCCCACTTACCACCAGCAGTGGGGTCCTTGTTGTCATCTGTCCCATGATTGATTCAGTTCCAGAATTCCATTCTGAAGGTCTGCTAACTAAGGCCACTTCTGATACCAACCGTCTTAACCCGTGCACCTCCGAGAAAGTAAAATCTGAGACAGGAACTGTGTATTCGGAGTTTATTTTGGGAAGTGATACCAGAGAGCAGGAGTAGGAGACAGGAGAGAAAACAAGGAAGGAGGAAAGCCAGTGTAACCGGGAACGGGGACTCATCCTGCCAGGCCACATTAAGGAGCCCAAGGAAGGGAAGAGAGGACATTGAAGCACCCTGTTCCCCATTGGTCCAAGGCTCCGCAGTGGAGTGTTAACTCCCGCAAGTACAGAATCCCAGCAGCATCCCACACCTCAGCATCTCACAAGGCCTGGGCAGAAAGCAAAAACCGAGGGCAGCTACAGGCGCACAAAGCTGTCAGGCTACAGGCGCACAAAGCTGGCTGCTGCAGCAGTTTCAGCAAATCTTCAATTAAAAGATGGACTGAGAATGGGAAACAAGAAACAAGAGGCGACTAAAACACTGACCTCCTTGCTGTTCTAGAAACACTCCAGGCGGAATCCCACATAAAACCCTTTGGAATGATTGTTCCTACTGCTTGGAACGTTTTCCCAAACATCCTTACGACCTTTACCTTCTTCAGATCTTTTTAAATTTATCACCTTGTCAGTGAGGGCTTCCCTCATTTAAATTTCACCGCTCCACCACGCTATGCCCCTACCCACCTTGTTTCTTTCCATAAGACTGATCAACACCTAGGTGCTTGAATATAAGCTCACGAGAGCAGGGATTTTTGTCAGTTGTGTTAAGTAGATAATCCCAGATCTTACAGTAATGTCCAGCAGAGCAGAGGGCTCAGTATACTGTTCTTAACAATAATATATGACAAGTGAAGATACAAAAATGGAAAGATTTAAAAATATTTTTTCATATACTTCCTATTTTCATGTATTTTAAATAAAATTTATTTTCATATGTTTTTTATAAAATTACTCAGTAGCTTGCCTTCTTCACTCAACACCAATACATCATGGTCATCAGTCAATAGATAGGCCTCTCTTAATTGCACTCTTTTAATACCTGCATAATATTTATTATTTCCTGGTCTGAATATAGCACAGTGTATTTAGCCGTCCTCCTCTGTTACAGGATGTTCATGTTGTTTCATAGTTTTTGCCTCCACAAGCAGTGCTGGAATCCTGGTATGGATATTTTTATACAGTGATGCTTTTATTTATAGACAGTATATTCTCAGAAGTAGAGTGTTAGTAAGAGGACATGTCTGTGTGTGTTTTCAATAAATTTTATTTTTAGAATGGTTTTAGAATTACAGAAAAACTAGAAGATAGTACAGAGTTCCCATATACCCTGCTCTCAGTTTTACCTATTAGTAACATCTTATATTAGCACAGTGTACTTACTATAATTAATGAACCAATGCTGATGCATTATCATTGACTGAAGTCCATCCATACTTTATTCACATTTCTTTAATTTTTTGTGGAATTTCCTGTTTCTGTTCCAGAATCCCTTCTAGGAAACTACAGTACATTTAGTAATCGTGTGTCTGCAGGCTCCTCTTGGCTGTGACAGTTTCTTGGACTTTACATGTTCTGATAATTCTGGCAGTTTTCAGGAGTACTGCTCACATATTTTGTAGAATGTTCCTCTACTGGAATTTGTCTGTTGTTTTTTTCATGATTAGACCAGGGTTATGGGCTAGAAGACCATGTCCCATCCCATCAAGTGTACATACTATCAACATGATTTACCGCTATTTTTTTTTTCTTTGTTTTTTTGAGACGGAGTCTTGCTCTGTCGCCCAGACTGGAGTGCAGTGGCATGATCTCGGCTCACTACAACCTCCGCCTCCCGTGTTCAAGCGATTCTCCTGCCTCAGCCTCCCAAGTAGGATTACAGGCGCCTGCCACCATGCCCGGCTAATGTTTGTATTTTTAGTAGAGATGTGGTTTCACCATGTTGGCCAGGCTGGTATCAAACACCTGACCTCGTGATCTGCCCGCCTCAGTGACTTACTGCTATTGATGTTGACCTTGATCACCTGGCTGAGGTAGTACTGTCAGGTTTCTCCACTGTAAAGTGACTTTTCTTCTGCCATTCTATTCTACACTGTTTGGAAGGAAGTCACTACGTGCAGCCCACTCCTGACAGAGGGAGAAGTTAGGCTCCCATCCTTGAAGGTGGAGTGTCAACATAAATTATTCAGAATTCTCCAACATAGGAGATGTATCTATTCTCTTACATTTACTTATCTTTTTGTTTATTTGTTTATTCATTCATCCAATCAATCATTTGTTTATAGTAGTATGGATTTGTGGATATTGCATCCCTTTGATACACCTCCATCAGTGTAGGGTTTGCTTTGGTTTGGGTTTTAGCACTTTATTATTTTCTGGCACTACAAGATGCTCCATGTTCATCTTGTATATTTCCTGCCCAAGTTCTAGAATTGGGTATTTCTTTTTTAAAATTTTTTAAAAATTTTACTTTAAGTTCCAGGATACATGTGCAGAATGTGTGGGTTTGTTCCATAGGTGCACATGTGCCACAGTGGTTTGCTGCACCTGTCAACCCATCATCTAGGTTTTAAGCACTGCATGCATTAGGTATTTGTCCTAATGCTCTCCCTCCCTTGTCCCCCAACCCCCAACAGGCCCCAGTGTGTGATGTTCCCCTCCCTGTGTCCATGTGTTCTCATTGTTCAAGTTGAGTATTTCTCCATGGATCCCTGGTTCCTTTTATTAGAGAATAGTATCAAAAAACAAGATCTAATCACTTGATATACATATTGCTACTGGGGTGTGGTTTGTTCTAGGCCCTTTCAGCTGACAGAGCAAGGTAAGATATGTGTGTATACCAACCTGTGTACATACACATATCTAGAGTTATTTCTATATGTAATCATCTGTATCTTTATTAAGCTAAACAAGAGTTCATACTGATGTCTTCAACTATAATCTGTGGACAGATGAGATGGGTTTAGCTCATGAATCTCATGGATTATTCTAGCCTCATCTCCTTGCTTATCTGGAAACTTGTATCAGCTTTTCCTCTACCCTCTTTGGTGAGGTTGTTTCATACATTTGTAATATAGTTAGATTCTTTTTGTCACAGTCTTCATTCTATCCTAGGATTCCCCAACCTTCTAAATGATTTTTTAACACTTTGCATACCTTGAGGTTCACACATTGTGTTGTAAAGTTCTATGGATTTTGCCCAATGCATAATGTCACATATTCACCATTACAGCATCATACAGAATAGTTTCACTGCCCTAATAAATCCTGTGTGTTTCACCTATTCAACCCTCCCCACATCCTCTGAACCCCTGGCACCTCTTATTCTCTTTACTGTCTGTGTAGTTTTACCTTTCCAGAATGTCATAGAATTGGAATAGTACAATATGTAGCCTTTTCAGACTGGCTTCTCTCACTTAACAATATGCATTTAAACTTTATACATGTCTTTTATGGCTTGCTAGCTTATTTTATCGCTGAATGATATTTCATTATATGAATGTAGCACAATTTTTTCATCCTTTTAGGAAGACAACTTGGTTGTTTCTAGGTTTTGGTGATTATGAATAAAGCTATTAAAAACATTTGCATGTAGGTTTTCATATGGACATAGTTTTCAACCATTTGGGTAAATACCTAGGAGTGTGATTACTGGCTCGTATGGTATAGCTATGTTTAGCTTTGTAAGAAACTGCCAAACTGTTTCGAAAGTGGCTGTCTGATTTAGCACAACCACCAGCAGTGAATGAGAGTCCCTGTTGCTCAGTATCCTCACCAGCATTTGGTATTATCAGCTTTTTTGGGGATTTTAGCCATTCTAATAGGTGTGTAATGGTATCTCATTGTGGTTGTAATTTGGAATTTCCTAATGACGAAAGATGTTGATCATCTTTTCATATGATTAAAATTTCCCACTTATATCTTCTTCAGTGAGGTATCTGCTCAGATCTTTTGCTCATTTTTTTGGTGCATTTGGTTTTCATATAATAAATATTGCTGGTACCTTTCCCAAAAAGTTATAGCAGTTTGCACTCTAATTGGCCATGTGTGAGAACACCCCTTTCCCTATGCCCTTGTCAGCACTGGATGCTGCCAATCTTACGTGTTTGCCTGCTGGTTGGGAAATAAGTGGCATCCGCTGTTTTTCTAATTTGACTTTCTCTTACAACCAGTGAGACTGAGCATCTTTTCATATGTCCCTTTATCATTTATATTTCCTCTTCTTTGTATTACCTATTACTATTTTGCCCATTTTCCCACTGAGTTGTCTTTTCCTTCCTTTCTTTCTTTCTTTCTTTCTTTCTTTCTTTCTTTCTTTCTTTCTTTCTTTCTTTTCTTTTCTTTTCTTTTCTTTTCTTTTCTTTTCCTTTCTTTTTTTTTTAGATGGAGTCTTGCTCTGTCGCCCAGGCTGGAGTGCAGTGGTGCGATCTTGGCTCACTGCAAGCTCTGCCTCCTGGGTTCACGCCATTCTCCTGCCTCAGCCTCCCGAATAGCTGGGACTACAGGTGCCCACCACCACGCCCAGCTAATTTTTTGTATTTTTTAGTAGAGATGGGGTTTCACTGTCTCGTTAGCCAGGATGGTCTCGATCTCCTGACCTCATGATCTGCCCACCTCAGCCTCCCGAAGTGCTAGGATTACAGGCATGAGCCACCATGCCTGGCTGTCTTTTTCTTAACAATACATAAATAAGACTTCTTTGTAATATTAGGAATATAACCCTTTGTTGTAACTTTAACGAATATTTCCCAGACAATTATTTGTCTTTTGGCATTGTTTATAGTGTTTTTTTAAACATAGTGAATTAATATTATTAAAATGTCCATACTACCAAAAGCAATCTACAGTTTCAATACAATCTTGATCAAAATTCCAATGTTATTTTCCATTGAAATAGAAAAAACAATGCTAATATTCATACGTAACCACAAAATGTCCCATATAGCTAAAGCTATCATGAGAAAAATGAACAAAGCTGGAGCCATCACACTACCTGATTTCAAACTATTTTATAAAAATATAGTAATTAGAACAGTATGGTACTGGCCAAAAAAAAAAAAGTAGACACATTGACCAGTGGAACAGAATGGAGAGCCCAGAAATGAACCCACACCTGAATGCTCAATTGATCTTTGACAGAAGCATCAAGAATACACAATGGGAAAAGCGTAGTTTCTTCAATAAATGATGTTGGGAAAACTGGATGTCCACATGCAGAACAATGAAAATGGACCATTGTCTCACACCATATACAAAAATCAACCCAATAGATTAAAGTCTTAAACTGTAAAACTTCTAGAAGAAAACATAGGGGGAAAATTACACAACATTGGTCTGGGCAGTGATTTTTTTAAATTTGACCCCAAAAGCATAGGCAACAAAAGCAAAAACGGACAATTGGGATTACATGAAACTAAAAAGTTTCTGCACAGTAAAGAAAACAACACTGTGAAGAGACAACCTATGGATTAGGAGAAACTATTTGCAAGCCCTACTCCTGATAAGGGGTTATATGTATCCAAAATATATAATGAACTCAGGCTGGGTGTGGTAGCTCACGCCCGTAATCCCGGCGCTTTGGGAGGCTGAGGCAGGCAGATCACCTGAGGTCAGGAGTTTGAGACTAGCCTGGCCAACATGGCAAAACTCTGTCTCTACTAAAAATAGATAAATTAGCCAGGTGTGGTGGCACACACCTGTAATCCCAAATATTCAGGAGGCTGAGGCACAAGAACTGTTTGAACCCAGCCAGGAGGCAAGGGTTGCAGTGAGCCGAGATCTCTCCACTGCACTCCAGCCTGAGCAACAGAGTGAGACTCCATCTCAAAAAAAACAAAACAAAACCAAAATACCCAAAACATATAATATACTCAAACAGCTCAAAAACTAGATGTTCCCCTCCCTTGGTCTCCTTCATGTGCTCGGTGGTGCCCAAAGTCCAGAGGGGTCTGAGGCTACAGGGGGCTGGCGTGTCAGCATGTCCCTCAGCTTGCTCACACCTGACCGGGTCATGACAGTCCCTGGGCTTGGCCATAACTTTGCTCTGAAATTGGAGCGGGCACCAGGAGTGGGGAGAGGTCAGGGAGTCGGATCAGTCATGGCACTTCTGAGCCTGCAGGGGCAGGGGTGCCTCCCAGACCCCAAGTGTGCAGAGATGCCCAGGTCTGCTGCCATGGCTGGGTGGCTGCAGCTGTGCCTGGGAGGGTGGGGCTCCTGCTTCTCCAACCTGAGGCTCCCATCTGTTCCCAGCTCCTGCCAGCTCCAGGGAGCACACAGCCATGGCTGTGTCTCCCCCACTGCAGCCGACATCATGGCAGCAGCTGCTCCAGATGGGCCACTGGTGCCATCACTGTCTCTAAAAGAGGGGGGAAAAATGAGCCTGGGATCTGAATGGACATTTCTCAAAAGAGGACATACAAATGGCCAACAGATATATGGAAAAATGCTCAACATTTGTCATCATTAGGGAAATGCAAATGTAAATCACAATGATATATCATCACACACCTGTCAGAATGGCTGTGATAAAAAAGATGCAAGATAAGTGTTGGTGAGGATGTGGATAAAAGGAAACCTTTAAAGTTGTTGATGGGAATGTAAATTATGGAAAACTGTATGGAGATTCCTCACAAAACTAAAAATAGAATTACCATATGATCCAGCAATCCCACTTCTGAGTGTTTACCCAAAAGATTGAAATTTGAAATGTCTGCACTCCCGTGTTCATTGCCACACTGTTCACAATAGTCAAGTCATAAAATTAACCTAAGTGGCCATCAGTGGATGCATATATAAAGAAAATGTAGTATATATACACAATAGAGTACTATTCAGCCTTTAAAAAGGAGAAAATTCTGACATTCGTGACAACATGGATGAAATTGGGGAACATTATGCTGTTAAGTGAAGTAAGCCAGGCACAGAAAGATAAATGCGCATGTTCTCACTTATATGTGGAAATCTGAAACAAGTGAACTCATTGATATAGTCTGGATATTTGTCTCTACCTAAATCTCATGTTGAATTATAATCCCCAGTGCTGAAGATGGGGCCCGGTGGAAGGTGTTTAGGTCATGGGAGCAGATCCCTCATTACTTGGTGTTGTCTTTGTGACAGTGAGTTCTTGTGAGATCTGGTCATTTAAATAGGTGTGCCTCACCACCAATTCCCTCTGTCTCCCTTGTTCTTGGTTTTGCCATGTGACATGCCTGCCCCCCCTTCACCTTTTGCCACGATTGTAAGCTTCTTGAGGCCTCCCTAGAAGCTAAGCAGATGCCAGCCCCATGCTTCCTGTAAAGCCTGCAGAACCATAAGCTAATTAAACCTCTTTCCCTATAAATTACCCAGTCTCAGGTATTTATAGCAATGCGAGAACAGCCTAATACATTCTTAGAAGCAGAGAGTAGAATGGTGGTTACAGAGGCTAGTGGAGGAGGAGAATGGAGAGATGATTGTCAAAGGGTACAAAATCTTAAGACAAGAGGAATAAGTTTCATTTCCAAGATCTGTGGCACAACATGGTGAGTATAGTTGTTAATTATGTATTGTACACTTCAAAATTGCTGAGAGAGGCCGTGTGCAGGGGCTCACGCCTATAATCCTAGCACTGTGGGAAGCTGAGGCAGGTGGCTCACCTGAGGTCAGGAGCTTGAGGTCAACCTGGCCAACATAGTGAAACTCCATCTCTACTAAAAATACAAAAACTAGTCAGGCATGGTAACAGGCACCTGTAATCCCAACTACTTGGGAGGCTGAGGCAGGAAAATCATTTGAACCCAGGAGGCAGAGGTTGGAGTGAGCCAAGGTCGTGCCACTGCACTCCAGCCTGGGTGACAGAGCAAGACTCTGTCTCAAAGAAAAAAAAAATTGCTAAAAGACTAGATTTCAAATGTTCTTACCACAGAAAAATAATGGTATTTGAAGTGATGAATATATGTTAATTAGCTAGGTTTAATTATTTCACATTATAGTCATAAATCCTAACATTAATTTGAACCCCATAAACATATATAATTAGCCAGGCATGGTGGCTCACACCTATAATCCCAGCACTTTGGGAGGCTGGGGTGGGCGGATCACTTGAGGTCAGGAGTTTGAGACTAGCCTGGCCAACATGGTGAAACCCTGTCTCTACTAAAAATACAGAAATTAGTTGGGGGTGGTGGCTGGTGCCTGTAATCCCAGCTACTCAGGAGGCTGAGGCAGGAGAATTGCTTGAACCCGGGAGGCTGAGGTTGCAGTGAGCCGAGATCGTGCCACTGCACGCCAGCCTGGGCAACAGAGCAACTATATGTGTATATGTGTGTGTGTGTGTGTGTGTGTATTATATATAATTATAAATTGTATATTTACAATAAGTTTACAATTTACAATGAAGTTTTAAAAGAACAACAAAAAATTAAATATGCCTCTATTGCTTGTACATTTTTCCACTTTTGACAGAAACATGGACATATTAAATATTTCACTTTTAACTCATTTTATTTCACTTTTAATATTCATCGCAATAAATATCACAAATATTTCACTTTTAACTCTAGTATAAGAAAGTCAATAATGCAAGAGTGATGATAAAGAGCAACTCTCACTTGGCTTCATGATCAGGGAGCAATAGGGAGTGGTGGGGACTGTGGTGAACTAAAGCATACAAGCCTTGTCTAAACTGAACAGCCGCTCTCGGCCCTAGCTCATTAGTACCACAGAGTCTACAGGCCTAGACCTGCTAATCTCCAGCATTTGCAAGGGACTCCTGGTAACTAGGATTTTAAAGTAACATTTCCTGGTTAAGAGTAGTGGCCAGGTAGAGTGGCTCACACCTATAATCTCAGCACTTTGGGAGGCCAAGGTGGGCAGATAACTTGAGGTCAAGAGTTTGGGACCAGCCTGGCCAACATGGTGAAACTCTGTCTCTACTAAATATACAAAAATTACCCGGGCATGGTGGTGCACATCTGTAATCCCAGCTGCTTGGGAGGCTGAGGCATGAACATTGCTTGAGCCCGGGAGGTGGAGGTTGTAGTGAGCCGAGATTGCGCCACTGCACTCCAGCCTGGGTGACAGAGTGAGACTCCATCTAAAACATAAAAAAATTTAAAAAATGTTGGCAACTAGCACAAAATTCTTCAAAATCTTGTGGGCTAAACAGGCCAAGCAATTAACCTTAGAAGATGGAGGGTCTGAACTTATCAGAACAGATGGGTGTCCAGTGAAGGCACAGGGCTGATGACAGAGACAGCTGCCCAAGTTGGATATGTATGTAGCATTCTCAGCTCTGCAGGGAAACCAGGTAGGGCTCTGGCTAAATTCAACCTCAGAAAAATGAAGTCTTTTTTTTTAGTGTCACAGAAAATACTTGACTTGGCAACATAATGTGGAACATCAGTATTTGAAACACAGAGAGAAGGCTGGGTACAGTGGCTTATACCCACAATCCCAGCACTTTGGGAGGCTAGGGTGAGAGGATCGCTTGAGCCCAGGAGTTTGAGGTCAGCCTGGGCAACATAGTGAGACACTGTCTCAAAAAAAATTAAAAACAAAAAAACAAAAAAACTAGCTTGTTATAATGATGTGCACCTGCAGTCCCAGCTCCTCAGGAGGCTGAGGGAAGAGGATCACTTGATACTGGAGTTTGAGGCTTCAGGGAGCCACGATCACGCCACTGCACTCCAGCCTGGGTAATGGAGAAAGACCCTGTCTCAGAAAATAATAAATAGACTGGGCGCAGTGGCTGACACCTGTAATCCCAGCATTTTGGGAGGACGAGGTGGGCAGTTGCGCTTGAGCCCAGGATTTTGAGATCGGCCAGGGCAACATAGCAAAACCCTGTCACTACACAAAATTTTAAAAACTAGCTGGGCATGGTTGTACTCATCTGTAGTCCCAGCTACTTGGGAGGCTGAGGCAGGAGGATCCCTTGAGCCTGGGAGTTGGAGGCTGCCATGAGCTGTGATTGCATTCCCACCTGGGTGACAGAGTGAGACCCTGTTTCAAAAAAGTAATAATAATTTAAAAATTTTTAAAAAACACAAAGAGAAAATAAAAGGAAGACTAAAATAAAATAGCAGCAGCAAAAGTGGAAACTTTTGTCCATGAGAAAGTAAATCTGAGTCCGAGAAAGCCCGTGCTTCTAGATAGAGCATAGCTGAAGTGATACTGGCCTGGTAAGGAGCACCAAGAGCTTCAAGATTAGCCCAGCACAGACACCCCGGACCTGAGGCTTTGGCTTCACAGACTTGAACATAGGAAGGAATTGCCATTAAATGAGCCCCAAACATCTTTGTGGTATATATGGTCATGTAATCTGTTCTGTCTATTAAGTTTACTTGTATGTACTGTGAACATGTTGGGTAAGCCTGTAAACAGTTTGTCCATTGTGTTGCTTGGTTCTTCTCATCTAATTCCTTTGTATGTCCCTAAAGAACTCCATTCAGCATTGAAGCAGAAATATCCAAACCCTTGTGAATGCAAACATTCACAATGCTGGGGCTATGATGGACACCTCCAGCTATTCGCTGCAGACTGGTTTGAGGATCTGAGGTGTCCCTTTGAGTTCTACCCCTGAGGTCAGTGGGGTCAATAGAGAGAGAGAAGTAAGGAAGTTTGAGATGTTAAGTCCACATAATCTGGCTTCTGGTCTCACCACTGCACTGATACTGTTTCCAATAAGGTCACTCGACCCCAACCCAGGGAAGCCCACCAGGTACCTCTCAGCCCTCTGTTTCCATCTGAACTTTCAGCAGCTTCTGTCAACACTGACCACTTCCTCCTCCCATGATGCCCCCATAGAGCCTGCTCTGCTGTCTTCTCTCTTATCTTAAGGGGCCTTCTTCCCTTTCCCCTTTTGTGTTTCCTCCTCATCAACCACACATCTAGGTGGGAGGGTTCTTTAGACGGCTTTCTCATCTCACTCTCGCTCCTCCGGGGCAATCTCCTCCCTCTGCCTATGGCTTCGCTTACACACATGCGGACTCCCTGGCTTTTATCTTCGCTCAGACTCTGGCTAACATAACAACTCCACTTTGGTGTCTCAGATCCCCACCAATTCAATGAGACAAAGCTAGTGACTTCTTTCCCCCAGTCTCACTCCCCCTCTCTGGGATGGCATCACCATCTACCCCAGTGTGTAAACCTTTGTGTCATTTTTGACACTTCCTTCTCCCCTGTCCCTCACCTCCAGCCGATCACCACATCCTGATTATTCTGATAACAAAATACATCTCAAGACAAAGGTTCTCACCAACTCCCCTGCCTCTGCTCTGCTCCAAGTCACCACAATCTCAGCTATCAACAGCCACTTCATCCATTTCACCTCCTCCAAGCCATTCTATATCCTGCTGCCGTAGGGAGCTTTTAAGAGCCCCATGGTATCATATCATGTCTTGCTGAAATTCCTTCTAGTGGCTTCACGTCACACTAGGATAGAGTGTGAATTGCTTGGCAGGGCCTGCAAGGCCCTGTAGGATCTGCCTTCTGACTGGCTGGCTGGCCTTGATTCCATGAGCTTCACCCACCAGCCACACTGTCTTTCAGTTGCTGAAGTGACCCAAGTTCTCTCCTGGCTCAGGGCCAGTCACTGCCTGGAAAGCTGCCATCCGTGCCTTTACCACCACCCCTGCCCTTGGTCTGGTCAGACCTTTACCCTCTAGACTCAGCTCAAGGTCACTTCCTCAGGGCCAGTTTCTCTGAGACAGCCTAATTTCATAGATTATTTATGGCACGTCTTTGCTTAATGCCTGAGTCCTCTGTCTCATTTACCAATGCCTGATGCAGAATAGGTGCTTATATTAGTCAGGGTTCTCTAGAGGGACAGAACTAATAGGATAAATGTATATATGAAGGGGAGCTTATTAGAAGAATTGGCTCACACGATCACAAGATGAAGTCCCACAACAGGCTGTCTGCAAGCTGAGGAGCGGGGAAGCCAGTCCGAGTCCCAAAACCTCAAAAGTAGGGAAGCCATCAGTGTAGCCTTCTGTCTGTGGCCAAAGACTGGAGAGCCCATGGCAAACCACTGTATAAGTCCAAGAGTCCAAAAGCTGAAGAACTTGGAGTCTAGTGTTCGAGGGCAGGAAGCATCCAGCACGGTAGAAGGATAAAGGCCAGAGACTCAGCAAGTCAAGTCCTTCCAGCTTCTGCCTGCATTATTCTAGCTGTGCTGGCAGCTGATTAGATGGTGCCCACCCAGATTGAGGGTGGGTCTGTCTCTCCTAGTCCTCTGACTCAAATGTTAATCTCCTTTGGCAACACCCTCACAGACACACCCAGAAACAGTACTTTGCATCCTTCAATCCAATCAAGTTGGCACTCAATGTTAACCATCACAGTGCTCTAGGGATATTTGTTGAATGTATGAACACAGCCAGACAGATGGGGACTGGCTTCATAAGGGTGCTATGCCAGACCTCATATCTGCTGCTCTGGAGTATTTTCAGGTCACCTGGAATCCTGGCAACCCAGTGGAAGTTAATAATTTATTTAAAAATATTTATAATTTAATATGTATAACCCCTAGTTAGGATTTGGTATTAATGATCATCTTTCTATATTAAAATTATTCTAAAAACAGGTTGAGAGATAAGTTATCAGCTGTTTGCAATTATTTGAAGATAATCTCATGGAGGAAGATGAGAGAGACAAGTTACACCTTCCTGTGTTGCCAGAGGCACTGTAATCCCTCAAAGGAAGCAATTTGGCAATATATATCACAAGCCTTAAATTGTCTATATGCTCCTTAAAGCTGCCTATAATATGGTAAAACTACTTTCTCCTGACCAAGGGGTAAATATGCACAATCCTTTTGGAAAGCAATTTGACTGTATCTAGTTAGAGCCATAAGGCTATATTTCTGGGGCTCTAGATGGTGTCCAGTTAACTTCAGGTCATTTTCAGTTAATGAGTCATTAACTTAATGGCCACTTCCTGAAAGAGATTTTCCCTGAACCACACCTCACCCTCAAACCAGGTACTCTTTACCTCATTTTTATAACATTTATCATATCTGTAATGACTTCTCCAACATCTGTCTCCTTTCCTAGGTTCTAAGCCCCAGGCGGGTAGGGGCAGTACATGCTTTATTTGTCTTTATGTCCTTAGGGCTAACACAGTGCCATATGCACCTTAAGATCTATAAATAATTGTTGAATAAAATGAATAGAGAAAAATAATTCTAAATAAAAATAAATTTAACCCAAAGGTAACAATATCAATAATTAATGTTTATAGAGAGGTTAATATTTACCTGACCCTGTTGTATGTGCCTGTGTGAAATGGGCACTACAGCCCTTGCACTTTCTCTTACAGATGGAAAACTGAGGCCTAGGGAGCTTAACTAACTTGGTCCAAGTGAGGCAACCAGCTAATAAATTGTTTATCAAAACCTTATTTATGATAGCGAAAAATTGGAAAGAACCTACGTGTTATTTGAATATTTAATACATGCAGTTATCAGAAACTCAGTTTTCCTTCCTTTTTTAAATAGACAGATTTATTTCTTTTTTATTTTTTATTTTATTTTATTTTATTTTTTCGAGACAGAGTTTTGCTCTGTTGCCCAGGCTGGAGTACAGTGGCACAATCTGGGCTCACTGCAACCTCTGCCTCCTGGGTTCAAGTGATTCTCATGCCTCAGTCTCCTGAGTAGCTGGGATTACAGGTGTGTGCCGCCATGACCAGCTAATTTTTGTAGTTTTAGTAGAGACAGAGTTTCACCACATTGCCCAGGCTGGTCTTGAACTTCTAAGCTCAGGCATCCACCTGCCTTGGCCCCCGAAGTGCTGGGATTACAGGTGTGAGTCACCATGCCTGGCTAAGAACTTTGGTTTTCAAAAGATGTATAGTAGCATAGCAAGATGGGTGCAATATAATAGTTACTGGTCCCATTCAGACAAATGGATATGGCTGTGACAGTGTCCTTTACTGGCACAGTGCTACTCCTTGCTTGGGTGCCAAGTCATAGCTCTTGCAGTGCATACCAGCTGTGTCAGGGTGGGGCAGAGGAAGCTGAACAGAGAAAGTAACATCTGGAGGTAGGGAGTGCTTTAGAGACAGGAAACTGAACACATCGTGAAATGAGAGGGAGTGTGAGCCTTCTAGGAAGTGAGAGAAATTCAGTGGGTCCAGAAGGAAGTTATAAGCGATGAGGCTGGAGAGGTAAGCAGAGGCCAAATGGAGAGGACCTTTGGGCCTTGTCCTGGGGCAGCAGTGTCCTGCTGTGATCACTGCAGGATTGGACGTGGCAAGTGGGAGGCACCAGCCTTTTCATCCAGAGAAGATCGAGGGATTTGTTTGGGTAGAATTGATGCATTTCTACTTTTGTTAGAAGAGCCGGCTGGAGACATGAGGACTAAATATGGAATGTGGAAAATGGAAAGAGAATTCTAAGATTCAAAGTCTTGGCCTCAATATCACATCCTGTCAAGGGAGCAAATAGTGTGAAAATGAAAGTAAAGCCTAAGGATGATTATTTTTCAGTCTGAAAGAAAACCTCTGCTTTCTGCGAATTCTGTCATAAAGTTAGCATTTAGCCCCTTTTAACCTGGTTGTTTGCTCTCTGTTTGAGACATCTTAATCAATCCAGTTCAGAGGTTTAAGACAGTAATCAGTTATATTCTACTGTGTTTGGAGAATGTTAGTTCAGGCTAAGGGTTTTTCAGGTATGATAACAAATGTGGCATTTTATAACTTGGAGCGCCCTCAGTTCTAAGATCCAAAGGTGATTAATGGGCTGCTCTGTTTCAATGGTGGTGGTACCCCCTCCAAACTTCATGTTGAAACTTCACCCCCAGTGCAACTGTATTAAGAGATGTGGCCGTTGGGAGGCAGAGCCCTTATGAATGGGATTAGCACCCCTATAAAGAACTCAAGGTTGAGGGGGGTGCTCTCTTGCCCTTCTGCCTCTGCCATGTGAGGACACAGCAACAAGGTGCCATTTTGGAAGCAGAGAGCAGCCCTCAGCAGACACCGATGCCAGCACCTGAAACTTGGATTTCCCAGCATGCGGAACTGTAAGAAAAAAACATTCTGTTCTTTATAAATTACCCGGTCTCAGGTATTTTGTTATAGCAGCACAAATGGACTAAGACATGGGCTTTAGAAATATCTTGAATGTTTTATACTTGTTCATCAAGTATAATATCTGGAGCAGGAATTTCACATCTTGAAAATACAGAGGGATTTTACAGAGAAAATGAGAAAAAAAAGAACTGTCTTCTTTAGTATCTCCTTGCGGGCTGCTTTTACTGTCACTGCCCACACAAATGTGCTACAGCATGCAGTTCAAGAACTTCCATTTTCCTCCTTATACCTTTTATTACTTATGGAGTGCCTGCTTGTCTGTGATTAATACCTCTGAATACACATTGAATCACCTGGGGAATGTAGGTGAAACAAAACAAAACAAAACATATGCCTGGCTCATTCCTGCAACCAAAGAATTGAAAGTAGAGTCTCAAAAACATATTTGTACATTCATGCTCACAGCAGCATTATTCACAATAGCTCAAAGGTGGAAGCAAGCCATGGCCATAGATCAAAAGATGGATGGATAAGCAAAATGTGGTATATTCATACAATGGGATATTATTCATGCTCAACCTTGCTACCACCTGGGTGAGCCTTGAGGACATAACGTTAAGTGAAATAAGCCAATCACACACACACACACACACACACACACACACACACACACTACTCTATCATTCCACCTGTAGGAGGTACCTTGTCAAAAATCAGAAAGTGGAGGCTGGGCGTGGTGTCTCATGGCCGGGTGCGATGGCTCAAGTCTGTAATTCCAGCACTTTGGGAAGCTGAGGCAGGTGGGTCACCTGAGGTCAGGAGTTCGAGACCAGCCTGGCCAACATGGCAAAACCCTGTCTCTACTCAAAGTACAAAATTAGCTGGACGTGGTGGTGTGCACCTGTAGTCGCAGCTATTCAGGAAGCTGAGGCAAGAGAATCTCTTGAACCCGGGAGGTGGAGTTTGCAGTGAGCTGAGATCTTGCCACTGCACTCCAGCCTGGGCAATAGAGTGAGACTCCGTCTCAAAAAATATATATAATAAATAAAATTTAATAAATAAATAAATAAAAAGGAAGTGGAATGGTGTTTGGCAGGCACTAGGGGGAGGAAGGAATGGGGAGTTAACGGGGGAAACTTAATGTGATAAAGCAGCACTTGATTGTAAAATTCTTATGGAAAATTATCTGGTGGCACTATCAAAGAATATTTGGAAAAAGAGGAGCAATCCACCAACTGTTAAACTGTACAACAGTAGGTAAAATGGACTGTAATTGTGATCTGATAGTGAATGGGCACGGCAGAAGGGACTCCATGATTGATACGTTTTCCTGTGATTTTTTTGGTCTTTCTTAGTGTAAGTCTCTTATTTTCATCTGCAGAAAAAAAGAGACCAGTGCCTAGTTGTAGTGTTTCTGATAGGATTATGTCCAGAAAGGGCCAGGAAGCTAGGTACAAGATTTATCTCTGCCAAAGCTCACATTCACTCCTGGGGTTTTTTTTTTTCCCCCCCTAGACACACATTTTCAGGCACATCTAATTGGAGAGTAAATAATGATGGAATGCCTGTTATGTACAGGGCCTGGCGCTGGAAGTACACCACCACAATTTTGATAAACAGAAGAACGTAGACCCTGATGCCGTCGTTCGTATATTCTATTGAATTTATCTATCATAGCTATTGATACCAGAGGACATTAAACAATTAACCGAACAATAATTACTAAGGATTACATATTATTTATTAATTACTTAGTAATTCTGAAAGAGTCATACTTCAGGGGGGCTTTTAGACATACAAGGCACTGAACTAGTTTGAGGAGATTAATGGAGACCCTAGGAAGGGACATTTGATCTGAACCTTGAAAGCTGAGTTTGTATTACCATCTCCCATCTGTCTTCATTCTTTTTTATTTTCCAGCCTTCTTATACCTCTCTTTGCCCTCACCAACCACCTGGGTTATAATCATCTTTCACTTACAAGCTACTGAGATATAGCTTGTAAAGAGTGGTAAGATGATACTGTTGACAGCCTCCTTCAATCCAAGAATGAAACTCTTAAAGGACAAACAACTTACTTTTTACTGGATCAAGATTAGAGAAAGCTGTCTTTCACAAGTCAAATTTAGTACCTTGTTTTTTTGTGTTTTCAGCAACTCAAGCATCCCAACCTTGTCAACCTCCTGGAAGTCTTCAGGAGGAAACGGAGGCTTCACCTGGTGTTTGAATATTGTGACCACACAGTTCTCCATGAGTTGGACAGATACCAAAGAGGGTGAGTGATCCATCCCTTACAAACAAAACAAAGACACACTGGGATTTGTCAGTGAAAAGTGGCAATGACTCTTTTTAAGACTAGGTAAGGCCAGGGGCGGTGGCTCATGCCTGTAATCCTAGCACTTTGGGAGGCTGAGATGGGTGGATCATCTGAGGTCAGGAGCTCAAGACCAGCCTGGCCAACATAGTGAAACCCCATTTCTACTAAAAACACAAAAATTAGCTGGGTGTGGTGGTGGGTGCCTGTAATCTCAGCTAGTTGGGAGGCTGAGGCATGAGAATCACTTGAACCCGGGAGGCAGAGGTTGCAGTGAGCCAAGATTGCGCCATTGCACTCTAGCCTGGGCGACAGAGCGAGACTCCATCAAAAAAAAAAAAAAAAAAAAAAGACTAGGTAAAAACAGCCAGTGTTTGGACAATATACTCTGCTGCTGAAGTGGACAGCAGAAAAATTACCAAAAATGTTAACAAAAGAGATAATAAATAGTCATTTTAATGAAGAAACCAGCAGAAGCATCATTAGATTGAACTTGATTTCTTTGGTACTTTATCTCTGCATAGAAGTGATCTCAGTCTCTAAGAAAAGGAAGGATATTAGTTAGTCTGTGCCTGACCAGGGAGGTAGAAGGGCTTGGAGATTGAAAGAAAGATTCCAAAAGCAATGGCTACTAGGAAGTTTGAGACTAAAACAAACATGGTATTTCATCAGAAACAATCTGGGTATCTAGTCTGCTGTATTACTTAGGATTTGTTTGGTTTCAAGTGACAAAAACCCAACTGAAGCAAGCATAGGTGAAAAACAATTGTGTTGTGACTGTAACTGGGAAGGGTGGGAGTGACTCCGGGGGCTCAGCTGATCTTACCACACATCTCTCTCTAGCATATGCAACATCTTTGCATGCATTGGAAGAATACTTGGCCAACAGACAGAGGCTTTGTCCGAGAAAAATAAAAGAGGAGGAGGGGGTCCCTTCCCGCAGTTGAGGGCAGCCTCTTGCAGGGTGAGAAGACTGGATTCCAGCTCCCACCCACTCCTCAGCTGGGTGTTTTCAGGCAGGGCAGCATAGGTAGTGGCTGTTCTTTCTCTCACTCTCTCCCAGCCCTAATTCTTTTTCATTGTGCCTTGCAAATAAGCTTCCCTTATGTGGTGGATTTGGGAGGGCATGTGGGTGGCATGGGATGGAAGGAGTTTGGAAGGGAAAAGTACAAAATGGCCACGGGCTTACATCAATCAATATAGCTGTTCTAAAAGAAAGGAAGTTCTAGAAGAAGGTAGCATCTGCACATTAAGTCCAGTGGAACTCCGATTGGCTAAGCTCAGGTGACGCAACTGTCCGTGGGGCCAGTTACTGTGGCTAGAGGAAGAGGATGGAATGATTAGCAGGTCCTGGGAGATACTATTCAAAGAGGGTTTCATGGTGAAGGTGGCCTTGGAGTTGAAAGGGGAGGAGACTTTAGATAAGGTAACCAGGGATGAAAAATATCCCATCCTTTCCTTTTTTGGCTGTGTTCCTGGGAGCCCAACTTTGGCTGGGGACAATATGAAGAGTGGATTATAGATTAGAGCCACAGAATGGTGTCCCATCCCATGGAATGTGAATGGCTCCCATTCACACTTCAGTGGCTGGAGGCTGAGGCTCCTCCAACAACTCTTTCAAGTCTTTGCCAGGGGCTTGCTCTGCCACGTGGTGATGATTATATATGATCTGCCGTGACCTTCAGGCAAACAGAATGGAAGTGGCTTGTGGTTTGATAGTGACCATAGCACAGACTTTTCATGTTTCAGAATGTTAATTTACATAGCCAGAGAGAGCCAAGAGGACAGACACTTCCCTTCAGAAAGTCATTGATACAGAGAAATTATGTTTTCAAAGGAGAAAACATTTCGTATGTTGATATTTGATCTTTTGACGGCTTGCAAGTGACACTTCAATTAAACTTATTAATATAAGTTACTCATGGCTATGTGGTAGCAGAGGGATGTTACAGGGAATTTGATTAATCATGTCGAATGACTTGGGAACACTGATTTGTGGGAGTCAAAAGCAATGGAAGTCAGCTCTTTTTTTTGGCATATAGTTTGAGCAGAATAAAAAGGGTGATTACAGTTTGAAAGCAGATTTTTAAAAACTCCACTGGCTAAAATATGTTATATATGTTCCAGGAAACAGAAAATGCTTTAATATGGGAGTGGGAGAAAACAGAAAGACCTATAGGTAAATGTGTGGTTAATTAGAAGCAACCTCATTTCCAAATGGTAAAATGCTATGGTTTGCCAAATATAAGATTTACTTAAGGAAATCTTAAGGAAATCAAATGTAAGATTTCCTTAAGGAAATCAGCCCCCGACAGGCCTCAGTGTGCATTGTTCCCCTCCAAGTGTCCATATGTTCTCATTGTTCAGCTCCCACTTATAAGTGAGAACATGTGGTGTTTGGTTTTCTGTTCCTGCATTAGTTTGCTGAGGATAACAGCTTCCAGCTCCATCCATGTCCCTGCAAAGGACATGATCTCATTCCTTTTTCTGGTTGCACAGTATTCCATGGTATGTATGTACCACATTTTCTTTATCCAGTCTACCATCATATGAAAACTTTTTAATTTAGAGACATCATACTATAAAATAAAATTTTGTAAGCACATTCACAGTAAAGGTGAGTTAGCATTATCTGTGTGACCTTGGGCAAATTGCTTACAGGTGTCTTCACCTGTAAAAATGAGAGTTTAGGACTAGGGAAAGTTTAAGGGGACTTCTAGATGTATAATGCTATGAATTGGTGATCAAGTACCCTAGGGGTCAGAAGACTTCGGTTATCTTTCAGTTTCATATTTGATCTATTAGACAATATCAACAAAGGATAAGCTACTGATGCTGATGTTGCCAGGTTGGGTTACCAGCCTGCTTGGTTCCAGGTGGGGTCCCCTTAGGTTAGTATACTCACCCTCAGAATGCCCTGTGATCACTTCTTATATTTCTAAGTACAGATTTCTAAAATACAAAGTTGAGCATGCCACCCTCTACATAGAATCCTTTAATAGCTCCCCAAAGCTTACTGGTATGGGGAAATGCCCCCAGCATGAGATACAAGATCTTACTCTACCACCCCACTCCCCACCAGTTTGCCCATAATACATGGCCCGTCCTACCAAATTGCTTGCATTCTAGGGTTCAGGACATGCTGTTTGCTTAGCAAGCATGGGTTTCCCTACTTTCTCTACTCTGCCTGGAAAACTCCTGCTGTCCTTACAGCTCACATATGACTCCCTTATGATGCCTGCCAGCACACTGGCCTCTATAACATCTTCTGGGATTATTTATTTACATATCCCATTTGCCCAGTATACTATACAATCCGCAAGGGCAAGAGCTGGGCCTTTCTCACCTGTGTATTCTCAGTGTCTTCTAGCTGCATATTTGGCACTTGGTACACTCAGTACTTGTAGAATGACTGAATTAGCAAACCAATAAATTGATAGTTACAAAATGATTTTGGAGAAGAATAATCATAACAAGGTTTGGATTTTCATTTTAAAAATTACTTTAATTTAAAATTTCTAAAGCCTAATATTGTCAAAAAAGATTATAAAGTACACTGCTGGAGCAACCTGTCCAGAAGGCAATTTGGCAATCAATGTATGGTATTAAAAGTCTTAGAGGCATTATCTTAAACCCAGCAAGTCTACTTTGAATGATTTACCATAAGAAAATATTTGAATATATGTGCAAAAACTTAGTTACAAAAGTATTTATTGTTATGGGATATTTTAAAGTATTGTTTATAAAGAAAAAATTGCCATCAACTGAAATATTTAACAATAGAGAATCAGTTAAGTAAATTATGATAAAGTTTTATGATAGAATACAGTGGACCCATTAAGAATAATGCTTATATTAATAGATAAAACATATATTGACATAGGAAAAAGTTCATGAGTGCTTGTCAAATGAAAAAAATTATACTCTAATAAAAATACATATCATTTCATTTTCATAGAATTTATATGTAGATGGGAAAAAAGTAATAAATCTGAACATTACTAGTGATTAGTTATGATTGTTATTGATATTTTTCATTTTATTTGTGCTTTTATATTTTTCATGTTTAATTTATTACTATAGTAATGTTTTAATGTTTAGTTATTAAAAATAATTCTTGCCAAATCAGACTCAAAGACTTCTCATTTGAACCTGAAATGGACACTAATTCATCTTCTTATTAAAATGCTTGTAACTTCTGGTACTCCCTTGGAAAGCTTTTGGAGAAGATCCAACTTCATGTTGCTACTAACACAAGCAAGTTTACACCACAAGATATGTATCCTGTTACAGTAAGAGGAATACATGTCAATTATAATTCCCAGTGCTTAGGTTTATGTTTTTATAATTGTCCCCAATCACAACCATTTCTTATCTTATATAGAACTTAAAAAGCTTTGAATCTATTATTCTATAAATGATTGATCTCCCTGTGTCAAAGTTTTACAAATAACTGGTTTGGATGTTTTCTCCTTATTTTTCTGCCTACCTGTATGTTCAGCCAGACATAAGACTTCATTGATTCTTTCCTGCACAGATTTAATTACCACCAGTTCCTCCTCTGAATAACATAGTTTGTTCAAGGAACATCTCCTGGGTAATGTACATTACCGCAAGTTTTCGGTTTCTGACAGTGAAATTCCAGAAATGTTATCTTTTATAGATTAAAAATGATACGTTGTTTGTTGCAAATTTTTAAAGCAACACAGACATTGAAATGAAGGGCTGGGGGCGGTGGCTCACACCTGTAATCCCAGCACTTTGGGAGGCCGAGGTAGGCGGAACTTAAGGTCAGGAGTTCAAGACCAGCCTGGTCAACATGGTGAAACCCCGTCTCTACTAAAAATACAAAAATTAGCTTGGCGTTGCGGTGGGCACCTGTAATCCTAGCTACTCAGGAGGCTGAGGCAGGAAAACTGCTTGCATCTGGGAGGCGGAGGTGGAAGTAAACTGAGATAGCGCCACTGCATTCCAGCCTGGGTGACAAGAGCAAAACTCCATCTCAAACAAACAAAAAAAATTGAAATGAACAAAATCAATAGCTTTACATACTGTTCTGCATTTATTTTGTTTTTTATTTAGTTAAATAAATTAGTTAATTTTAGAAACGGGGTCTTGTTGCTATGCTGCTCAGGCTAAACCTTAACTCCTGGCTCAAGCGATCCTCCTGTTCTAGCCTCCTGAGTAGCTGGGACTACAGGTGTCTGCCACCACACCAGGCTGCATTTTTTAAAAATGTACTCTGAAGCTTTCTCCCTATCTGTGCATATCTACCTTTATGTTTTAAAAATGGCTGTATAGAATTCCATTGTATGAATATACCATGATTTCTTAGTTCAATCTCCTGTTGATAAATACTTAGATTGTTTCCAGTTATTTTCTATTACTAACCATGCTACAGTGAACAACCATTTTCGTAAATATTTTTTTAGGATAAATTCCTAGTAATATATTCTTTTTTTACAAGAGTTTGGCCAGACCCCCAGCCCTTCCCATTTTTGTGATAGCCTTGTGTAGAAATGAAGTCTTGATGAATGCCAACTGTTTGATGATCTGTGTCACAAATATTAGACAAACAGCAGTGGAAAGAATGAAGAATGACTTCTGTAATTGAGAATGCTAGACAGAGATATATGTTATTTCTTCATCATCTCGGAAGAATTTCACATTTCTGAAGAATTTTTAAAAATCAGTTTGATGTCTTCACTTTCATATAGACATTTCTCTCTGTCCAATTTTGTTATTAGGACATTAGGGTCACAATACAGCCTCCCCTAAAAACTTGGAGAGACAAAGATTGCTCTCTGAAAGTTATTTTGTGAAACGAACACATAATGCATCAGGGCAGAGATATGTAAAGCAACCTTAAAGAGACAGAATGACTGCTAGGCTTGTTAGATTTGACTGACTCTATGTTTTATCTAATGATAAATTCTTCCTGATGTGCAGATGGATGCAGTTAAGTGCTCTCAGTTTAACAGCAATGACCTGTCAAATTGCCAACTTTCCCTCATCCAAATTCTTTGCTCATCATTCTGATTATAACTTGACTTTATGAAATTGTCTACAAAGAAAGCATGAGCTAGTACTCAGAATTTGGGCACGGGTGAATATGATGGCACTCTAGTTTTATATGTCAGGCTAGTTAATTTGTTTAATGTTCACTTGCCCCTTTGAAATGGATACTGTCTTGGTGTGCTGACAAAATTGAGTGTCTGTGTCTGCAAGCCTGAAGACGGTGAAGGCAGCCAAGCTTTTCCAAACGAAGCACCACATTCTCTGTGTTCTGTGATGAGATGGCTGTTTTTCCCCTCAATTCTATTCTTCGCTTAATATTCTTTTCTATGTATTTTCTATATATGTTGCATTATAATCTTTAGCTCTATTGTCAATGACTATAAAATATTACATTAAGTTTGTTATGTCTCACCATTCCTCTCTGGTTGGATACTGAGGTCATTTTCAGTGTTTGGTTTGATAATGATTCTGGTATAAAATTTTCCTACAAATAGATTTTTCTTCTTTTGTAATTTTCCTTTAAAAGTTCTCAAAGTGGTACTCTTGAGTTGTAAATTTTGCCAAATGGAACCAATTTACTTTCTCACCAAAGATATGGATTTATATATAAATTTTTTCCTTATAGTCGTGCTACCTTAGGTTCTATTATTAAAATATTTGGCCGGGCGCGGTGGCTCAAGCCTGTAATCCCAGCACTTTGGGAGGCCGAGACGGGCGGATCACGAGGTCAGGAGATCGAGACCATCCTGGCTAACCCGGTGAAACCCTGTCTCTACTAAAAAAATACAAAAAAAAAACTAGCCGGGCGAGGTGGCGGGCGCCTGTAGTCCCAGCTACTCGGGAGGCTGAGGCAGGAGAATGGCATAAACCCGGGAGGCAGAGCTTGCAGTGAGCTGAGATCCGGCCACTGCACTCCAGCCTGGGCGACAGAGCGAGACTCCGTCTCAAAAAAAAAAAAAAAAAAAAAAAAAAAAAAAAAAATTTGATGGATGAATTTTATCAATATGTAAGGAAGAAATAACAGTAACCCTACCCAAACTCTTTCAGAAAATTTGAGAAGGAACATTTCCCAAATCATTTTATGAGGCCACTATATGCTGATGCCAAAACCAGACAGACATTTCTAGAAAAGAAAATGACAGATGAATATTACTCAAGAATTTAGGTAAAACACCCTTAGCAAAATTGTTAGCAAATCAAATCCAGCAGTATAATGTAATATAAAAGAGTGATTAATATATCTCAAAATATCAATTTTTAGACATCAAAGGCTTTCTATTATGACAGATGAAAATTCAGCTCCCTGAAATCACTCTCCCCTCTGCTTCCTATTCTAATCCTCCAAAATAGTTACATTAATGTTCACTGCTCCCATTATTGTGCCTATGTAAATATTACTTATAGCTGAGCATTGTACCATACTATGGCTTCGTTTTCTACTTTTTCCTCAAATTAACACTTGTCTTATTTTAAAATGTGCTTAACATTCTTTAATCCTGTTGCTAATTCCCTCCCCTCACCATTTTTGGGGTTTTTTTTTTCTCTCTTTTTTTTTTTTTTTGAGACAAGGCCTCACTCTGTCACCCAGGCTGGAGTGCAGTGGCCCAATCATAGCTCATTGCAACCTCCACCCCCCAGACTCAAGAAATCCTCCCACCTCAGCCTTCTAAGTAGCTGGGACTATAGGTGCCTGCCACCATGCTTGGCTAATTTTTTGTATTTTTTGTAGAGATGGGGTATCACAATGTTGCCCAGGCTGGTCTCAAACTCCTGGGCTCAAGCAATCTGCTCACCTCAGCTTCCCAAAGTGCTGGGATTATAGGCATGAGCCACTCACTGTGCCCCACCCCCACTCATTTTAATAGCCTCTCAATGTACATTTTCACAGGATAGTTACATCAGGTAATCTGTCAGTTCCATTTTTTTCTTGGTAATGTCTGACCTTTAAGCCTCCTTCTCCTTCTGTCTGGCTTGTTGTACTCAAGAACTGCTGTCGAGCTGTGTCCCTTGGATTTCCCTTTGCCATTGTCCTTGTAATTCCTGCTGCATTTCTCTGTGGTCAGATTCATTACTTCCTGGATTTCTTGTCTTCCTGTTTCTGGGTTTACTTGCTTATTTTGACCAAGTACATCCATCTCTAACTGGTTAAAAAAATGATATAATCACACAGAAATCTAGACTCCAGGGATTTCAAATGACACCACCCCCCTTCCCCTGGCCCACACCCTTCCTTAGAATCAAGCAGTTGGGAGCCCTTTATGTTCCTGAGGGGTGAAATAAAATTCCCAAAGCAGGCAGGTCTTCCATGCCACGAGGTCACACCAGTGGAGATCTCAGCAGTGTGCCTGTTCTCCACATCTTCCCACTAGCGAAAGATGGATTCCATTCCCCCCTCCCCAGAAGAGGTGCCTCTGGGTAGCTGGGCAACAGCCCAGTGGCCTCTGGAGGGGCAACTGGAGCTCTCAACAACGCAACTGAACTGAAGACCTCAAGGAAGACCACCTGACTACCTATGGAAGTGCCTTCTTGAGCACCTTCCGTCTTGGTGTGGGACAGAAAGGAAAAGGGGGATCCTTGCTTGATTTTTCTCATACCTTGCCCAGACTCTCATATCTAGGTCTGGGGAGCTGACATCTTCAGGAGTTTAAAGCCCACCAGACCAGGCCCAGCTGACTGGGAGTCCAAAAGGCCTGAGCTGGATCCTGTCGCGCTCCCTTGGAGCACTATTTACTAGGAAGGAAAGCTGGGGATATATATGGCTCATCTAAAGTTCAATCACCTAATCCCATGGCAGAGAAGAACCAGGCCCAGGAGAACAGCTCATGCCCCTTCTTCTCTCATAAGTTAAGGTTGAGCTTATATATGATTGCTCTGAAAGGAGAGCTTGCTTTTGAGCTCGAAGGGCTATTAAAGGGAGTAAAGAATGAGAGGGAATTGAGCCCCTTCTCTTCATGCCTGTTCTAGCCCTTCCCCACTCTGCCCTAGAGCTCAGCCACAACCACTATTTACCACCAATGTGGAAACAAATACCTTAAGGTGGAATGAGTTCCCTAGCCTTGCTAGCACAAGCTACAATTTTAAGAACATCTTCCTTAGGCCAGGCATAGTGGCTCATGTCTATAATCCCAGTGTTTTGGGAGGCCAAGGCAGGAGAATCACTTGAGCCCAGGAGTTCAAGACCAGCCTGGGCAATACAGTAAGACCCCCATCGCTACAAAAATTTAAAAAGTATTGGCCAAGTGCAGTGGCTCACGCCTGAAATCCCAGCACTTTGGGAGGCTGAGATGGGCAGATCACCTGAGGTTTGAGACCAACCTGGCCAACCATGGCCAACATGGTGAAACCCCATCTCTACTAAAAATACAAAAATTAGCTGGGTATGTGGACATATGCCTGTAATCTGAGCTACTCGGGTGGCTGAGGCAGGAGAATTGCTTGAACTCAGGAGGCGAGAGTTGCAGTGAGCCAAGACAGCATCACTGCACTCCAGCCTGGGTGACAGATGGAGACAGTGTCTCAAAAAAAACAACAAAACAAAACAACAACAACAAAAAGACAAGAGAGAAGAACAAAGGACATCAAAACATCTGCCTAAGCCTGAAGGGTCCAGCTAGTCACCCAGACTCTTCCAGAGCTGTTAAGTTTGTTGAATATATTCATATTTATTTGAGGTGGCATGAGGCAGAGGGCATGGCAATGACATCCCTCACTGTGCCTGACTCTTGTGTCACACTGTCCTGTCCAGATGGGTTGCTTTTGCCACGTGGAGTGCAGTTATCCTGTCATCTCCCTCTGCCATCCTCCCAGAGACTCCTGCTGCTTCCTTCCTGCGTTGGGTCTCCAACCCATATAATCTTCTTTGTAAAGGACTGCTCCTTTTTGGTGGACTGCATCCATGAGGGGCTTCTTGAGAAACAGTAGATGAGAGATACAGGAAGAAATAAGAAGTTGAGACCTTGCCCTTGCATGCTTTATTCCATCCTCACACTGGATTGGTATTTTGTTTGGGTATAGGCTTGTTTGTTGGTTTTTGGTTGAAGATAATGTTCCTTCAAAATTTTGAAGTCATTATTTTAGTGTATTCTATCTTCTAGTGCCAAGAAGCCTGATGCCATTCTATTTTCTGCTCTCTTTTGAAGTCCTGTTTCTTTTTCCAGAAACTTGTAGGAGCTCTTTGTGCTCAGTGTTCTTGATTATGAAACTCATGAGTGGGTCTTGATTTTCATCCGTTATCCTGGCACTTGCTGGGCCTTTTCTGCCTCAGAAAAAGTTTTTTGAATTGTTTTGTTATTGACTTCCTGTTCATTGTTTTACCTATTTTCTTTTTCTCAACCTCTATTATTTGGGTGTGGACTCTTGAACTGGTCCTCTCATTTTCTCGTAGTATCATGTTCTTATTTCATGGATACAACAGCTTTCATTTTCTCTCTGAGGATATTAATGGTATTTTAAAAAGTTCTCTTCACCCTCCATAATTTCTGTTTCTTTTAAGTTGCTTTTTTTGTTTGTTCTGGTCTTCCACTTTCTTACTAGAGGCTTTTCTTGGGCATCATATAATCTCTGGTCGTATGCTCATAGTTTAGAATAAGGAACTATTGGAAGCTTTGAGCTTCACTATGGTTTTCTAGCTGGGCCATTTGCTGGCGGAACTCCAGTGTCGGAATCTTCAGATCTTTCCCTCCGAGCTTCTCCCAAAGAAGTCTTTGAATATTGTGCCTGGAGAGAGTGAAGTCTGCCTGCTGGATTTCTCAGAGTCCAGCAAGGGAAGAGGGATGGGGAATCTCAGCATTCAGCATTTCGTATGTGTACAGTCCTTTAATCCCGTTTTCAGAACAGTATCCACATTTTCAGAACAGTATCCACAATCTCACCTATGCCCAATGTCCTCTGCTTTATCCTCTCCGGAAACAAAGCTCCAGCCTTCTGCCTGGTAGTGGAGAGTGTTTCCCTATGGGCAAATAATGGAAGAGGGGATCTAGGGATTTAATTATTTCCTAAACAGTTTTTCCCATACTCCTTAGCTCCTCGTTCCATAGAGACCTTGGCTGCTGCTTCCTGAGCCTTTTGAGGATTCTTTCTGGATAAATTGGTTGGTTCTCCACCTTCCCTCTCCTGGCTTAGATTTTCGCTTTCTAGGATTGTTAAGTTAATTATCTTTCATTCAGTTGCTTTCTGGATTCCACATTGTGTTGCTGTTATCTCTTCCCCTGTCATCTCTGACCTTGTGAGGTTTTGTCTTTAAAAGTCTTCAGCGTAGTTCTAGTCAGGTTTCGCGACGGAATGAAATTAACTGGGCTTGCTCAGTCCCTCACCTTAATTCAGAAGTCCTTTGACGCACTTTCTTCAGTTGGTTCTGTGACACTGTATTCTCCTGAGTGTTGTCTTATTCACTTGATGCTCTCAACTCAGGTGCCCTTGTGGGGTCCCCTTCCTCTTTCTGCCCTCTCTGTGGTGAAGGGTCACAGCTTCCTTCCGAGCTCCTCTTCTTTAGCTGAATTCACCCTTAATTGGCTTCATTCAGTCCTAGGCCCCAAATACCACCCATAGGCTATGCTTCTCAAACTCATATTTCCAGCCTGACCTTCCTTCTGAATGTAGAATCGCTGACTCCGAGTCTTCCCTTGGGTGTCCAGTAAGCATTCCCTTCCCCCAAACCAGTTTCTCCTCCAGTGTTCTTCTGAGTAGAAGGCACCACCGTGTACCAGTTACTCAAGCTAAAAACCTGATGTCATTCCTTGATTCTTCTCTTTCTCCCACATCCAATCCCTCAGAAAATCCTGGAAGCTCTATTTTAAAAATATAGCCCCAATCTGGCCACTTCTCACCACTTTAACCACTATTTTAGATGTTCCCTTAACCAGAGAAGCTTTCTGGGCCACCCTATATAAGGTGGTCCACCCCTTCTAGCACAGCACTCTCACGCTGTCTCTCTCTCTCTTTCTGTCTCTCAATCCAACACCATAGAACATATTCTATCTATTTTTTTGCCTTTTTATAGTTGTAACTCTCTTCTCCAACAGTGAAGACCTGGCCCCTCTTAAATCTGAGTGTTTCAGCTAAAAGGGATCTCAGAGGCTGAGGCCTCTGCATTCCAGAAAAGAAACTGAATAAAGAGTCAAGTGAGTAGCCAATTCAAGATGATGCTAAGTAATTTGTACAGAGCTTTTACATTTGAGAATTTTGTAATTCTGGGGATTAAATGTGCTGGGGATTAGAGGAGCAATAATGATATGCAACTATAACTTACTTTTATATGCTCCTTTTATGTAATTTATCTGGGGAAATGTTTGTAGGAACTAAAGTTCCCTGGTACTGGTAACTCTATATTAATACTTAATTTGCAGGAGGGGCATGGTGGCTTACGCTTGTAATTCCAGCACTTTGGGAGGCTGAGGTGGGCGGATCGCTTGAGGTCAGGGGTTTGAAACCAGCCTGGCCAACATGGTGAAACTCTGTCTTTACTAAAAATACAAAAATTAGCCAGGCGTGGTAGCACACGTCTGTAATCCCAGCTACTCGGAGGCTGAGACAGGAGAATTGCTTGAACCTGGAAGGTAGAGTTTGCAGTGAGCTGAGATTGTACCACTGCACTTTAGCCTGGGCGACAGAGCAAGACTCTGTCTCAAAAAAACAGAACAAAACAAAACAAACACCCAAAAACCTAATTTATTGAATAATCAAGATATATTCCATTTTTCTGGATAAAATGTAGAAGCTACTTGGAAGGTTGAGGCAAGATGATCCCTTAAGTCCAGGAGTCCAAAGTTCAGTGAGCTATGACAGCACCACTGCCTCCAGCCTGGGCAGCAGAGCAAGACCCTGTCTTTTAAAAAAAAGTAAAAAGTGGAGGCTAATGTCTCCTCTTAGTTGCATTTTTCTAAGCCTTTTTTCTCGACAGTGACTTTTTCTAGTGTCTATGCCTATATGCAGCTCAAACAAGGAAAAGAGAATTTGGAGAGAAGCAACTTCAAGCCCAGGGACACAGCCCTGGTCCAGTCATGTCCCAACTAGCCTTCCTGGAAATGGCCTCTTCCTTTCCTTCATGTGATCCCACTCTCTGCTCAAATACCCCCCGATCTGCCTGAAAGGATTTCCTGAACTTCTGGCCTGTGACAACAGTGGCCTTGTAGCTTCTCTCAGAGGCTGGAAGTGACTTTTTGTGGTCCCCTTAACACAGCTACTCAAGTTCCTCCCTGATTTACGTATTCGTTTTGGCTGACGACCACAGCAACACTGTGGAATGTTTGATTTATCAAAACAGTAAGTCCAGTCAGCGGGTTGGGGTCTCAGAAAATAAATGCACTCTCTCTGTGGTTCATTTCTTACACTCCCTGCCTTGGTTTGTTGTTGTTGTTTTAAATGCTTCCAGGCGATGTGCCTCTTTCTAATTCACAAGAAGTACTTGCTGGGACTACTGGTTGCCCTGGTAATATAAGATGTGAGTTAGGGAAGAAGTACTGGGAGCAGTGGCTTGGAGTTTAGCTGCTGTGATGGAGAAGAGAGTAGAAAGATGTAAATGGGGTGCAGCTGGCTGCCATGGCAGCATGGGGAAAGAACCAGGATGCCTCGGGTTATTAGATTATTATTAACATTTGTTACATGGTTTGCAACGTAAAGTTCTTCGCTATAATCAGTAAAGTCTTCATTATCTAAACAAACAAACAAACAAACAACAGCAATGCTGCTCTGAGAGACCATGTGCCCACACATGGAAGATGAGTCCTGCTTCAAGGCCGGTTTGGGGCAACTTGAGAAAATAAACAGCATCTTTTGTGCTGAATAGTAACTAACTTTACATCAACAAAAAATTCCTTGTAGAAATGGAGCTCAAGTTACCAGGCAGTCTCCCAGTGGTGTCACAGATGTTTGAGACAGGTGGTTATAAATACTTGTTGAAATCCTGTAGGTTTTCATATCCTTACCTATAGAAGTAGATGTTTGCATTTTTGTTAACCTGTTGTCCCTAGAATTCAGCGGTGTGCTGGTCACATATTTTTACATTTTGGATTCACGGAATGACTGTTTGATGAGTAAGATGACTATGTGTCACCTAGGGTTTTTCACTACTAAAGCCTATCTTGGTTTATTTTTTCTTTTCTTGAGCTGAATTTCATGGCTACACTAAAGAATGTGTTTGTGCTGCTTTATTTTTATTAGGGTACCAGAACATCTCGTGAAGAGCATAACTTGGCAGACACTGCAAGCTGTAAATTTTTGCCATAAACACAATGTAAGTCTCATGATCTCTTTTGAAAAGTGAGAAGGCTCCCCTTAAGCTGAGGTGGAGCCTTGTACAAAGTTTATATCACACTTTTGTGGGTAAAATTTTTTACCCAAATCTTCATAAGCCTGATTGGGTAAGTAGAGGCTAAAAATGCCAACCTAGCTATTCCTTCTTGCTCAGGTTATACAAAATATGCATTTTTATGATTTTAAGAAACTAGTGCCAGGCATGGTGGCTCCTGCATGTAATCCCAGCACTTTGGGAGGCCAAGGTAGGCAGATCACTTGAGCCCAGGAGTTCGAGACCAACCTGGACAACATGGCAAAACCCTGTCTCTACAAAAAATAAAAAAAATTAACTGGGTGCGGTGGTGTGTGCCTGTGGTCCCAGTTACTCAGGAGGCTGAGGTGGGAGGATTGCTTGAGCTGGGGAGGTGGAGGCTGCAGTGAGTCAAGATCACACAACTGCACTCCAGCCTGGATGACAGAATGAGACCCTGTCTCAAAACACACACACACACACACACCCCAAAAAATTATTCATATATTTATACTGCTTAGAAACTACTCAGATTTAAGGTAGAACCCCATTCACTTGGAGTCTATGTGATCTTGTACTCCCAAAAGGCTGTGAAATTGGGGGAAACCCCAGGTGATTCATGCCTGCTTGGTTGCAGTATGCCAGTTGCAGTAGGTGGAACCCCAAACCCAGTGCAAAGTGCTAGTGTCTGCTTTGGTGAGATAAGAGTGTCAAGTCTGGAACCAAGCAACCCATTGAAAGCCTGTGACACTTCTGGCCACAGGTGGCTGGTAGAGGCATAGTAGACTATTGCCCAGGTGACGTGACTTCACAGAGGCTGGGAAGCCTGCTGCTCCATCCAATACAACACTGCCCACTGCCTGTGCATAGAAACCAGATTTCAAAGTTAGAGCTTCATTTTGACCATGAGTGCAATTTCACTGCAATATTTTATCCTACTCAACTGCCAGGGTCAATTTAGGTGGTAGGGCTAAATCTCCTTCTTTATATTGTTCCGAATGATTTCTCCTGATGCTGCATTCCTGGAAGGAGGAAGTATGAGAGTAGACAGCACTTCTCCCTGAGGAGCCTCCAACTAGCTAAAGCTATAATCCTTGTCATACACAGGGGAGAGTGGACACCCATATTGTTAGTTACTGTGACTTAGCACTCTCTTGAGAGCAGGTTTTAGGATTGGGGAGCAAGAGAGACTGCACTAAGACCCTGGTAGGGCAGATCTGGGATGCTAAAAACAAATATAATACATACCACAGTTCCCTGGAGAGAGCCCCAGACGCCCTGTTTGGCTCCATGTGCTGATGGGGGTGGGTGCAGAAACTTGTAAAGAATTCCCAGAACAGAATAGGAGCACATACTTGCTTACAAGTACTTCTGACCATATGTCATCATGATATTCATGGTGTACCCATTTATAGCAATATGTGAAGCCACTGGTAAAAGAATAGAGATCTCAGGGATGTTAATTGCTAAGAACCAGATAGATTGTAATAAAATCCCAAAGTTGTTTTATTTCAACCCAAATTTTCCAGAATAATAAATACCTATGGGCAAACATGTCAATGATCTCTCATCCTGAAGGTCGTTTGGAGTGAGAACTGGTCATGTCCAAGAAGAACCCGAGTCCTCTCCAGGTTCTTAAGGATAACCCCAGGGTTTCAGGCTGCAGGCCAAAGAGGGTCTCTCAGGTTGCAGAACGATCTAGCATTCTTCTCCTGAGAGGAAAACACTTGGGAAAGAGGAAGATTATTAGGGACCCTGAGCAGTATTTTGACCCAACTTTAAAAGAAAAAAAAATGTAATTGTTAATTAGGTTGTTGATTTGTTCTTTACCAAAGAAATTGTCGTGTAATGAGAAAATCATGTGAAGATTCTCAAACGTTCTTCTCTCTAATATCACCCGGTTAAAGAATGTTGGCTGTGGGCTGGAAACCACAGGTGACTTGAGTCTAAATTCTGGAGGGGGGGCCACATCCTGAGGGGTGGCTGCAGCTCTCAGAGCACTTGTGTGTGGGACAGAGCTGACATCTAGCGACTTTCCCCAGAGGGTGAGGGCTGCTGCCTACTCTTGTTTATCTTGTCAGGATGAATGTCAGAGCTGGAAGGGAGGTCTCTTGGCAAGCTGTGGTTGCCGCCCTTTGCTTCCAGCTTATCTCAGCAGGCTCAGGGCTTGTCCTGTTTACGAGGCCAACTGTATTCTGTTCACAGTTAAACAACTGAATTGTGAATTCTGCTTATGCACCAATGTGCAGCTCCTGCAACTGTGATGCAGCCTCACCCGGACCTTTCAACAATTTCCCTTTCACCTAGTACTGTTAGTTTAAACACAGGACACCCAGTTACATTTGAATTTCAGATAAACAAGCATAACTTTTTAGCATAAGTACATCCCAAGTGCTTGATGGTATGTATTATACTAAAAATTATTTGTTTATCTGAAATTCAAATGTAACTGGGTGTCCTGTATTTTTCTTTGCTGAGACTGGCTACCCTACTTTCATTTTCCTTTCACCCTTCTTGGTTCTTTTGGGCCTTTTAGGAATTTGGGATGATTCAGGCTCTGACAGGCTTGGTACTAGATTTATTTTAGGCTGCTCTTTTGCTGTTGTCCAATAGGCCAAGGAGAGATTTAGATGATTTATCCAATATTTGCTAAATAGTCAAGTGTTTCATTTATCTCATATATAGTTCAGCCTTAATATTGTTTTTGTTTTGATTTGTTACACTAGTGCATACATAGAGATGTGAAGCCAGAAAATATCCTCATCACAAAACATTCCGTGATTAAGCTTTGTGACTTTGGATTTGCTCGGCTTTTGAGTGAGTATTGACATTTTCTTTTGTTAAGTATAAAAGATGGAAAAGTTCTTGATACAATAAAGGATTTAAATGCTCTAGAAGTATACAAGCCAGTACTTGTATATTTAGGGCATAAGCATGCCATAAATTATAATTTTGTAATTCCTGAAAACGTGTAGATACATACAGTGGTTTACATATGTATGCTATCCATAAATTATACCACAGTAAAGCGGTTATTAAAAAGTATCTTACCTCCCTGATTTTTACCATTTCTTGCTAAAATAATACTTTTCAGAAGTGCTACTTTAGAATAGTGGCTTTCAACCTTGGAGGCAGATTAGAATCACCTGGGGGAACTTTTTTTTTTTTTTTTTGAGACAGGGTCTCACTCTGTTGCCCAGGCTGGAGTACAGTGGCACAGTTCACAGCCCACCACAGCCTCGACCTCCCCAGTTCAGGTGATCCTCCCACCTCAGCCTCCTGAGTAGCTGGGACTACAGGCATGAGCCACCACACCTGGCTAAGTTTTGAATTTTTTTTGTAGAGACAGGGTTTCACCATGTTGCCCAGGCTGGTCTCAAACTCCTGGGCCCAAGCAATCCACCTACCTCGGCCTCCCAAAGTGCTGGGATTACAAGCATGAGCTGCCGTGCCCAGGGAACTTTAAATTCTACGCCCAATAACACCCCCAGACCCTCCCCCCTTCTGTTTTAACTGGACTGAAGTGTGGCTTGAGCATCAGTAATTAAAATATATATATAAGTGATTTGAATGTGCAGCTAGAATTGAGAACCAGCGATATAGAATAAGGCCACAGGATTGGCGCAGGCTTGACTTCTGAGATCGCCCTCTCCCAGTTTTGATTCCAGCCTTCTGCTGCTCTTTGTTTTCCATGTTCCATCACTGGCCAGCTGGACCAAGTGACTACTATACAGACTACGTGGCTACCAGGTGGTACCGCTCCCCTGAGCTGCTGGTGGGGGACACGCAGTACGGCCCCCCAGTGGATGTTTGGGCAATTGGCTGTGTCTTTGCTGAGCTGCTGTCAGGAGTGCCTCTGTGGCCAGGAAAATCGGATGTGGATCAACTCTATCTGATTAGGAAGACTTTGGGTAAGTGGTGTTTTCGTCCTGCCTTTTGGAAAACTGGGTATTTCCCCAGGTTGGGGCAGGGCAGAGCCAAGTTCCCTGTCTCACCTAATGCCCTTTAAGGCATTAGTTAGGAAAGAGGAAAATTTGAAGCCTCATTTAAATGACTTCATTAAAGGTGGCCATATTTGTTTTAATTAAAAATAGTTAACAATTATTGAGTACTTACTCATTGTCCAAAAAAACCCAAGATTCTTGAGCAGTTTGGATCAAGTTAAAATGTTAATGACAATAACAACAATAAAAACTCACATTTCTGTAAGGGCTTAGCAGTTTACAGAATGCTTTCATGGTTTACCTCATTTATGACGATTTGTGTCATTCATTTGGATGTCCTTAACCCCAGCCTGCCTGACTAGTTTGGATTATTCAGACTCTACGGAGGATGATTCCCAGCCTTGTAAGTGTCAGGAGGAAGGCTAGTGCTAATGTCACGCAGCCTGTCTTGCTTTCCCGCCCCAGTGCCCTTTCCTTTCTCTCTAACCTCGGAGGCGGAGGGGAAGGGCAGGGGAGGAGAAGGGAGGGAAGGTGAGAGAAAAAAAAAAAAACCATCAGTATTGATTGCCCTCTTCCAAAGTCAGGGAGTTTAGACATAAACTCCCCTGACTCCCCTGAGTATCCCAGTTTAAAGTAAACTTTTCCTCCTCTAAACTCTTGTAGCAACTGCCATCGCCATGCCTTCCCTTGTAATCTTATCTTCGCAAAGATACTGTAAACTTCCTGATGGTGAGATCATGTCTTATATTTCTACTTACCCTCCACCAGTGTCTGCACATTGTAGGCAATAAATGTTTGTTGATAGCTTGACTTTGTCGAGTGACATGGAAGGTGCTTTGTAGGCCTTCCAGGGGCACTCAGCCTTTCTTGGCTGTGTTTCCTCTAGTGATTTTAGGACAGCCTTCCCATGTCACCCCTCTGGCACTGGAGGAAGAAGGTTATTAAGGTACAAGGAATTGTGCTCATGATGCAGCTCACTGAGATCTGAGGCAAGGCATTAGAGGGTGTGCTTTTTGGTTGCTCACCCAAAATGAGGTGAGGCAGCAGTTTTTGCATTTGAGTGCGAGGTAAATTTCTAGGATGCATCAGTAATTAGATAATTTGATACCCCGGAGTAGGAACTCCCACAGTGCCCTGGGAAATGGGCCTGGTTGTGCCCCAGGAGAACACTTTGAGTATCTCTCTATATTCTCTGAACAAAATCCCTCTTCAAGTATAATATAGAATTTTACATAAAGGCGATTTTAGCTGATGTGACGGAAATGTGGGCAGGAGGAGCTTCCTAGAGTCCCCTGAAATATAGAAATACTCTTTTTGTTTCATGGTGTCATATTGTAAGTGCTTCTAAACAGTAGATGAAATGGCACTTCCAAGTGATCGCTAATTGGTGAAATAAGAAAAGATGGTCCCAAATGTGGAAATGTATTTCTTCTAGCTAGAAAATCCATGATTTCTTCCCTCCTTTCCGTCCCCTTCCCTGCCTCCCTCCCTCCCTTCCTTCATACCTTCCTTTCTTCCCTCTCTTCCTTCTTCAAATATTTATTGAGTGCTTGCTGTATGTTAGACACTGTTATAAGTGCTAGGGCAATAACATTTTATCTTGACCTATCAGGATTCAGTTAATAGGATTTTGATTTGTGGTTATTGCCCTTTTGCTGTTTTTTTAAAAGGCATTATTTTATTTGTGTGTATGCGCTTCTGAGTTGTTTGGTTTGGGTTCCTTCAGTACACTGTAGGCTCTGAGAACAAGAACCTGAGAGCAAGAAGCTGTAGCCCTCAGTTTCTGTTGCTTGCCTCCTCTGTGCCTAACACAGTGTGCTGTCCACTGTAGGGATTGATACAGGTTGCCTGAATGCCTCTCCTTCTGATTGCCCGAGAACACTGCAGTGTCCATAGACATGGGCAAGACCAATACAGCATTGATGGAAGAAAACCATAGATCAGTGTTTGCTAACCAATTTTACTTACCTTTTTTTTTTTTCTTGTCCAAAGGGGATCTCATTCCTAGGCACCAGCAAGTGTTTAGCACGAATCAGTACTTCAGTGGAGTGAAAATTCCAGACCCTGAAGATATGGTGAGTGACCCATTTTGGAGAGAGCTCTGTAGGCCAGGCTAGCTAGGCTTTGGTCGTTATTCACCTCCCTGAGCCCCATGGCTCACCCTGCATTGGAGGTCAGTCTAAGAGAGAAAAAGAAAATTGGAGCAAATTGGCTAGCGAGACTTTAGCCTCAATGCTAATTTAGAGGCTGTTGATAACAAAGTCCAGCCAGCCTGTTGCACAGGAATGCAGAGCTGCCTGCCAGAGCCACACCTGTCCTTTATCATTTTTTAGCAGTTGAACCTAGGTAGCTCAGAGCCAACCAACTTTTAGACCTAGACCTATCCAGGTAAGATTAACTAGTTTTTCCCCAGCATTGTCCAAATTCCCTACTCTACTATGCCTATGGTCTCCAGACCATGGGAAAAATCATAATGAACTTACTTGGGTTGGGCACAATGGTTCAGGCCTGTAATCCTGGCACTTTGTGGAGGCCGAGATGGGCAGATCACCTGAGGTCAGGAGTTCCAGACCAGCCTGGCCAACATGGTGAAACCCTGTCTCTACTAAAATTACAAAAATTAGCCGGGCATGGTGGTACATGCCTGTAATCCCAGCTACTCAGGAGGCTGAGGCAGAACTGCTTGAGCCCAGGAGATGGAGGTTGCAGTGAGCCGATACCACACCACTGTACTCCATCCTGGGCGACACAGCAAGACTCTGTCCAAAAAAAAAAAAAAAAAAAAACCAACAACTTCCTTAGCCAGTCTTACTCTGGTGCTTGCCCTCTATGGCCAACCCAAATGGGGGAAGTCCTTTTTTTAAGAACAGAAAAATTTGAAATGTGTATATCCCTAATCCACTTCCAAAAATTTATTCCTGTGAAACCATTATCCAAGAGCATACAGATGTGGCATTATTTAATAGAAATTATTTCCTTCGGTATGCTATCAGTAGGGGATTAAGTATAGTACATCCTTACAATAGAAATACCTCATCAGGCCAGGTGTGCTCATGCCTGTAATCCCAGAATTTTGGGAGCCTGAGGCAGGTGGATCAGGGGCTCAAGACCAGCATGGGCAACACAGCAAAACTGTCTCTACTAAAAATACAAAAAGTTGGCCCAGCATGCTGGCATGCACCTGTAGTCTCAGTTACTCAGGAGGCTGAGGTGAGAGGATCACCTGAGCTCAGGAAGTTGAGGCTGCAGTGACCTGAGATTGCTCCACTCTAGCCTGGGTGACAGGAGTAAGACCCTGTCTTCAAAAAAAAAAAAAAAAAGAAAAAAGAAAAAAGAAAAAAAAAATACCATATAGAGTCAGGTGCGGTGTCCCACACCTATAGTTCTAGCAACCCAGGAGACAACTGAGGTGAAAGATGCTTGAGTGCAGGAGGTCAAGACCAGCCTGGACAACATAGCAAGACCCTGTCTCTACAAAATATTTTTAAAACTAACTGGGGTTGGTGGCACATGCCTATAGCTCCAGCTACTTGGCAGGCTGAGGCAGGAGAATCACTTGAGCCCAGAAGTTTGAGGTTACCGTAAACTATGATCATGCCACTGCATTCCAACCTGGGTGACAGAGCAAAACTCTGTTGTAAAAGTAAGTAATATCATGCAGTGAAAAAAAAAAAAAAAAAAAAAGACGGTTAGAAAACAGTGTAGGCTGGGCATGGTGGCTCATGCCTGTAATCCCAGCACTTTGGGAGGCCAAGACAGGTGGATCGCTTGAGCCCAGGAGTTCAAGACCAGCCTGGGCAACATGATGAAACCCCGTGTCTACTAAAAATACAAAAATTAGCCAGGCACGGTGGCACACATCTGTAGTCCCAGCTACTTGGGAGGCTGAGGTGGGAAGATGGCTTGACCTTGGGAGGTGGAGGTTGCAGTGAGCCGAGATCATGTCACTGTACTCCAGCCTGGGCAACAGGGCCAGATTCTGTCTCAAAACAAAAACAAAAACAAAACAAACAAAAAAAACAGTATGTGTAATTTGACCAAGTTTTAATAAATATGTAATAGGTACACAATGCATATATATATATATATTTATTTACATATATAAATACACAATAATATGACATCATCTGGGAAATCACAAGCTCTTTTTTGACATTTGTGAAATAAATGGCTGCAAGGATATATATCAAAATACTAACAGCAGGTATCTCTTTTGGGTGGGATTTTGGGGTAACTTTATGATTTTTTATATTTTTGAATGTCTTCTAACGAGTCTGTATTGCAATCAAAAACATTTCAGAGCATAATTAAGGTTTGTGAAATCTTGAGTTTCTACTGTCTGAGGAAGGTATCTTAAAAATGAAACTAACTCTCCAGTTGCTCACTAAACCCTTCAGTTTCCAGATGTAAATTCTGTCTCTACCACTTGTGTTTTATTTGTTCCCTAACCTCTTGGCTTGTCCCACAGTGCAGGTTTCTGCATCTCCATTGCCTCTTCCTCCGGCAGCACTAGCATTCAAAGTGGGTCTTGCTGGGACGGAGGGGCAGGAATGACACCTGACATATGGGAGGTGACCCATCTGGCTTCCTTGTGGTCTGGACATTCCCAGTTCTGTACTAAATATCCTTAGTGATTTCCTGTTCTCTTGTCTGTTGGTGAAGCCTCGGAAGTAACCCAGGTTTCATAAATGTAGAAAGCTTCCCATGGTTTCCCAGAGATTGTCCTGCAGATTTCCTGTTGACAGAAACACAGGAAGAAGCAGTGCGGGGGCTGCACTGGTTGAACATCTGTGCCCCAGTCCCTCTGCCTGTCAGTAACCCTGACAGAGGGAGGCCTGCCTGCTTCTGGGGCTGGGAAACTAGCTCAGCCGGCAGGATGGGCTCCAGGGTATCACAGGCAACCAGTCAGCCTCATCCAGACATTGTTGCTGGGACAGCAGAGCTCGATGATATAGCAATGGCACGTCAATCCCCAGTGATGCTCAGATTCAACCGACAGAAAGAACAAGAGAATTTAAGCTATGGGGCATGAGTGGGAGTATGGGGGTGCAACAGGGAATACTGTCAAGGGCTAATACAAATCTACTTTAGATTTTTTTTTTTTCTCCTGTTGAACATAGGGAACTCTAAAACAGAGGCTCTTCTCTCCTACTCTTATCAATGTGTACAATCCAAAATTGGTTATTGGGAGCTGGTTCCTTGTCCAAAATAATACTGTACTGTGAAGGCTGGCCACGGCACCAGGACTGTGTTTGATTAGATGAGCCTGGCCAGTCACTCCAGCCGGCAGCTCACACACTGTCACTTTTATACACACAATGCACTGCAGTCATTTATTTTGCTCAGCTTGGCTGGCTCTTATTTTCTCAGCCTCTCTGCTCAATTAGCCTTTGTCAGCGGTACCTCTCTTTAACTGGCCTGTTTGTCTGCCTGACATTCGGCATTCCTCCCATTTATAGTGTTATTCCTGATTGTCTCCAGCACATGACTGGAGCAAAATAGCCTTACGTGGCCAAAAGGAGATTGATGAATGCCCCACAGGAGACTCTTTAAACAGTAGGCTGATAAGGGAAGCAGCAGGCTCTAGTGGGAGACGACAGTGTTTATACCAGAAAATCAAGAAGCATCTGTTCACCTGGGTAGGGGAAAAACATCTATTTTACAGCTCCCTTTATATAATTAGAGCTGCCTTTTTTTTTTTTTTTTTTTTTAAGGCAGGGTCTTGCTCTGTCGCCCATGCTGGAGTGCTGTGGCACATTTATGGCTTACTGCAGCCTCAATCTCCCAAACTCATGCCATCCTCCCACCTCAGCCTCTCAAGTAGCTGGGACTACAGGAGCACACTACCACCCCTGGCTAGTTTGTTGGTACATTTTTTTTTTTATAGAGACAGGGTTTCATGTTGCCCAGGCCGGTCTCAAATTCCTGGGCTCAAGCCATCAGACTTGGCCTCCCTGAGTGGATTATAGGCATGAGCCACTGTACCCAGCTGGCTGCCTTTTTATAAACGCCACTATAAATGCCAAAAATTATTCTCAGGAAAGGCAAGTTATATAAATTGAGGCCAAAAAAAAAAAAAAGAAAAAAGCTGCTCAGAAAGTTTTTTGTTTTTCATTAGTATTTTTATTTATAATTTGCTAAGTGAAGGGAGTGGTTAGGAAGCAAATTTGAAAAAGCATTTTGGAGATGGGGAGAGAAAGCTTGTGAAAAAGGCAAAGGGAGATTGTTTTAGGCAGGAGGTGGGGTGGGCAAAGGGTGGAGGAGGTGAGGAAGGTGCCAGGAAAATGTTTCTATCAAAAGATTTAATTTGAGGTAACCTTAATTTGAATACATGCTGTAAATTAAAAATCTCTTTTCTTTTCAACAGGAACCACTTGAATTGAAATTCCCAAACATCTCTTATCCTGCTCTGGGGCTCCTAAAGGTAAAATCGTGGCTTCCAACAGACCAGGAAGCACACAGCAGTTGTCATCAATTGGGGAATCTGAATTATTTATGTCAATCCATGCAATGAAAAGTGTTTCTTTTAGAATTCTCCTGGCTGTGCGGTGGCTCACACCTGTAATCCTAGCACTCTGGGAGGCTGAGGCAGGCGAATCATTTGAGGTCAGGAGTTCAAAACCAGCCTGGTCAACATGGTGAAACCCCGTCTCTACCAAAAATAAAAAAAATTAGTTGGGCATGGTGGCACTCGCCTGTAATGTCAGCTACTCGGGAGCTGAGGCAGGAGAATCGCTTGAGCCCGGGGAAGCAGAGGTTGCAGTGAGTCGAGACTGCACAACTGCACTCCAGCCTGGGCAACAGAGCAACACTCTGTCTCAAAAAAAAAAACAAAAAAAATTATCCTTGGAAAAGTATATTTTCAACTTTTAAAATGGATCACATTCTATTAAGTGAAAACATTTGCAAGTATTTTTCACTTTAAACCTAACATTATATTTGAAGTCTAAATTTACACAAAACAGAAATTTCAGAGGGGTGGTGATAGTTTTACAAAGGGAACCTTTTCTTCAGAAAATGCTTAGCTGTAGGATCCTTTTAAATAGCTAACTCCCTGGTACATTTGAAGTACATTTAAAAACTTGATATATATATATATATATATTTAGAAATATAGCTTTTATGTAAAATGAGTTATGGTATCAACTGTTTGCAAGTTACAGTCAATGTCCCACATGGTTTAAAAATTATTTATTTACTAATGTATTAAATAATGAGTTAATATAAATGATAACTGTTACCTGAAAGGGTCCCAATCCAGACCCCAAGAGAGGGTTCTTGGACCTCGCACAAGAAAGAATTCAGGGTGTGTCCACACAGCAAAGTGGAAGCAAATTTATTAACAAAGTAAAGGAATAAAAGAATGGCTACTCTATAGGCAGAGTGCTATGTCCTGCTCAACTGAGTATACTTAGTTATTTCTTGATTATATGCAAAACAAGAGGTGGATTATTCATGAGTTTTCCAGGAGAGGGGCAGGGATTTTCTGGAACTGAGGGTTCCTCCCCTTTTTAGACTATTTAGGGTAACTTCTGGGCATTGCTATGGTATTTGTAGACTGTCATGGTGCTGGTGAAAGTGTCTTTTAGCATGCTAACACATTATAATTAGTGTATAATGAGCAGTGAGGACAACCAGACATCACTTTCATCGCCATCTTGGTTTTGGCCGGCTTCTTTACTGCATCCTGTTTTATCATCAGGGTCATTGTGACCTGTATTTTGTGCCGACCTGCTATCTCATCCTGTAAGAATGCCAAACCTCCTGGGAATGCAGCCCAGTAGGTCTCAGCGTTATTTTACCCAGCCCCTATTCAAGATGGAGTTGCTCTGGTTTCAACACCTCTGACATAACCAACAAAAATTGAGTCAATTCTTTGGAGTATGTAGTTGTGAAATTTAATCTCTCCAAGAATGAGCTCCATGGCCTACTCAGTGGCAACAAAAATAGTTAACAATGATGTAATATAAAGGCATGTACATTATGCTTCTCCTTATATACATGCTCATATACACTTATAATGCATAAACTATTTCTGGAGGGATACACCAAAAAAAAAAAAAAAAAAGAGTAGCTGATTTTAGAAGGGTGAATGGAACACCTAGAGTGGTGGAGACTTTGCTGTATGAATTGTATTTGTTATCATGTGTAAATATCATTTTTAACATAAAAACACTAGTTTTTACAAAGTACATGCAGGGGACCAAACTAGCTAAATGGATTACCCCATTTGGCCACGGAGGTAAACTCTAAATCTTACTCTCCCAGGGCAGAGTATCAATTGCCTCAAGAACAGAAGAAGGTGGAGAAAATGATTTTTCATTACCACTTCTAGAAATTGTTTATTTAATATGTGAGTGCCCATTTAGGAATGACTGGAAGGAACTAAAATCATGACTGGTGTGTTTTTCTGGCTTTCCCCCCTTATTATTGCAACTGAAGAGTTTCATCTTTCAAAGAAGAAAAAAAATGACATTAATAAGTTCATACAATTTTAAAGAAGAAGGAATTTTCTGTTCTTTTAGGGCTGTCTCCACATGGACCCTACTGAGAGACTGACATGTGAACAGCTGTTGCATCACCCATATTTTGAAAACATCAGAGAAATAGAGGATGTGGCAAAAGAACATGACAAACCAAGAAAGACCCTAAGAAAGAGCCGAAAGCACCACTGCTTTACAGAAACATCCAAGGTTGTAATTTCAAATGATCTCCTACCTGCCACCCGGTACACAGTGGTATGACTCCACCTAGACTTGAGGATGGCAGTTGTGGCTTTCAGCTCCAGCATCCTCATTCCAGCACTAGGAGACAGGTCACAGGGTCTGTCAGCCAGGGCCCCAGGGATATCTGTCTCCTGAAGTCCCCTCTCCCTGAATCCTAAAGGTGCTCTTGTCCTGCTGTCACATAGGGACCAGGGTTTCCGGCCTGCATGAGCACAGGTCTCAACAAGATACATGAGTATGAGTCCAGCTGAACACACTTCTTGTGCTTTGGAAAATGAAATCAGATTTTCCCAGGCAGTTCTGTGTCATCATGTACACCTTCAGTATTAACTAACACTCCAGGTTTGTCCAAAAAAGGAGCGTTTTCCTCCCTGATCCTTTGTCATAGTTGGCTAAGGCAAATACAGTGATGAATGCTTTTGGTGATATCAGCTGAAAACATTTAACCAGAGACCAGCATCCAAACTGCACACTGGGAGTCTGTGAAGAATCCTGATTGGTATAAAATAGCCTTATATTAAGCATCTTGTGATAAGCCAAAAGCTGTAATAATTTAGAATGAACTGTAGTTGGAACCACAACTGATCCTGGGTAACCTTTGGATCTACCTAGGTACTCCTTAAGCTATACATTATCTTGCCTTTGTCTTTCCCTTTGCAGCTTCCACTGCCCAGCATGCTGAATGGTACCAGGGTGTTGTGTGTGAGGCTGGGAGGAGGGAAAAGGGTGAAGAGCCCATGAGGAACAAGTACAACATGAACTCCAGGACCCTAATGTAGATCACAGTTACAAAATTAATAATGTTTTAATTTTATTCTCCATCATGTATGATCCAGGTGGCAAAATAGGCCAGAAACAGACTCCTCCACCCCCACCCCCAAACTATTCCTTATCTCAGCATTACTTTGTATTCAAGAGCAAAAGGTTTTGATGGCAATATTTCTACTTGAAAAAATAGGGAAACTCCACTATTTATTGCTTTTTTTTTTTGAGACCGAGTCTCACTCTGTCGCCCAGGCTAGAGCGCAGTGGTGTGATCTTGGCTCACCGCAACCTCTGCCTCCCGGGTTCAAGCGTTTCTCCTGCCTCAGCCTCCCCAGTATCTGGGATTACAGGCACGCGCCAGTATGCCCAACTAATTTCTATATTTTTAGTAGAGACGGGGTTTTGCCATGTTGGCACGCTGGTCTCGACTCCTGACCTCAGGTGATCCATCCGCCTTGGCCTTCCAAAGTGCTGGGATTACAGGCATGAGCCACCACACCTGGCCTGGTGTACTGCTTTTAAATCCTGAAAGAATCAACTGATTTAAAAGTACTAAAAAGTCCTTTTCTGAGGAGAATGCCTGAAAAAATTTTTTCTAAAAAGTAAAAGTACTAAAAAGTTCCTTTTTAGGGATACCTAAGGACATATAGTGCAATACAAAAAATACAGGTGTGTTCTGACTTTCATTTGACATTGACAATAAATTCAAACATTTTCAGGAAGCAGTTTTGTCTTTTTTCTTTAGAGATGGGGGTCTTGTTATGTTGCTCAGGCTGGTCTCCTGGGCTCAAGGGATCCTCCCACCTCAGCCTCCCTCGTAGCTGGAACTACAAGTGTGCACTGTGCCATGCTTGATTTGCCTTTTTAACTAAGGAAAGAGAGTAAGTAGGCAAATTGCCTAGGTGCTCTGGTTATCAGTTTTCTCTGCCATAAGACAAGGCATTGGCTTAAATGATCCCTAAGATCTCAGCAAGCTCTCAACTCCTGTAAATCTGTTTTTTTCCCAATAATGTTAACATGTAGATTCTCCCCTTTTCATATTCTTTAAATCTTCTTTAATGTGCACGTTTTCCTTTTTAATATAAAATAAACATTTAAAAGGAAAAGCAAAGACCAAATTGAAACATTTAATCCTCTCTCAAGTCCTGGATTCTGTGCCAAAAAAGTGTTTCTATACTAAAAAGCTTAATTACCTCTTTTGTGATATATTCTAAATAATGAAAACAAAAAATGCATGGCACAGTTTTGAACCTAATTCTGTGTTTTGCATTTTCAGTTGCAGTACCTACCCCAGCTAACTGGCAGCAGCATCCTTCCAGCTTTGGACAATAAGAAGTACTACTGTAATACCAAGAAACTTAACTACCGTTTTCCAGACATTTAAAGGAGCTAGGAGACATGATTTTTAAAAAGGAATCAATAGATACTTTGAAGAAAATAAAACTTATACAGTTGATTGAAAACAATTACAATGTTGAAAACACACCAGGAGAAAACATAAGCAAGAAACTGGGAGGCCAATTGGCAAGATATGAAGGGAAATTCCAGATCCAGTCTTCTATGCTTGATGATGATGTCCAGAAAAGAAAGAAAAAACCTGTTTGGAGTTGCACTTGTATTTCAGTTCATGTAAGCAGCCGAGCTTATGGACTGAGTATGAACTGTCCCATACCTCTGGCAAAATTAGATGATACCAAAAAGATTTATGCTTCAGTTGTACCACATGCCACACAAGAAAAATGGACTACAAAATGCCCATATATATTTCCTTGGATCTGTTGCCTTGAGTCCTATCTCCTGCCTCTCAGATTGTTTCAGCATCATATTTAAGGAAAGTTCTACTTCTTGAAATCAAAATGTTTAAAATCCCATTTCCTGCTTGCTCTATTTCTTGATTTTTATATTTTAAAACATTTTGAGGGTAACAGGTTAGAAATATTTAAAAGCATATGAATTATCACAAAGACTTGGTAATTTATATATTTAATTATATGTTTATACATTTCATCCTTACTTTATCAGTAAAGGATGCACCTTAGTCACTTTTGCAGGCAAGATGAATTTACTGTAATCTGTCTACATTTATTCACCCAATTCCCCTTGCAAACCATGGCATGAAGCCTGGCAGCTGATTAAGGCAGTCAAAGGGTAGAGCAAGATCTACAGGCTTTGCAGGAACTGAACCTGTCAGCCTGAAAATAATTAGTACATCATTCTCTCTGGCACAGCCTTTGACCTGGTACATCTATAGGCAAACCTGTAAGTGATCTGGGTTTCAGAAGAAATTGCTTGTGAGCTTTTCCTTGAGCCATGAAAGACATTATGTTGTAAACTGATGTTTTCCCTGAAACATCTTTTTGCACTGTTTGTATGTTTATGTATGTGTATGTATATATATGTGTGTGTGTGTGTGTATATATATATATATATATGCTATTCTAACAACTAATGTATTACACTAAGTAGTCCAAAGTATTATTGAGGACTCATAGCCTTGCACAGTGAGACTTAAAATGATAACATATATATATGTCGATCCTCCCACCTCAGCCTCCCAAGTAGCTGGGACTACAGGCATGTGCCACTATACCTGGCTAATTTTTTTTTGCATTTTTTGGTAGAGGCAGGGTTTTGCCATGTTCCCCAGGCTGGTCTTGAACTCCTGGGCTCACATGATCTGAGCGCCTCGGCCTTCCAAAGTGCTGGCATTAGAGGCATGAGCCACTGCGCCTGGCCAAAATGACATAATTAGCTTTGATTTGGTCTACTGCTCTTAATCAAAAAGCTTTTTCATCCTTGTTCCCCCGACACAAGGGCAATATGAAGCCTGACGTCTGTTTCTTACAGCTCAACACCATTTCTGGTTGATGTGCTGCCACTATTCCTTCCTAGCACTTCTCAGCCATGGTCTTCAAAGTTGAATTTCACTCTATTTTCAAAACAATTCTTCTGTACTCTCATTTTCTTCCTGTTAATTTTCTTCACGATGACATCTGACCCCATTTACTGAAGTAATCCACTGAGGTCTGGTGTGTGTTCAATAATTTTGACTCTAGGCAGTTTAATGATATCCTAAGGCTTCCTAATGTATGTCATTTCTTGCCTAGACCTGATATGGGTTAAATGCTAGTCCCTGAATTATTCAATTCCTGTTAGACAGCCTTGATTCAAATGACAAGGAAGAACATCCAGCTTCCATGAATAGTTAAAATTTCTTTTTTCCTTAACCCAAGAAAATGCACTTGACGGAGGCAGATTACTATAACTGCCTAATAATTCAGCAAATAGTTTTACCAAAAACCATTCAGAATAGAAAAGTAGTTCTAGACTAAATCGTGGTGAATCAGTTGTCTCACCATACAGTAATGAAACAAACCTGAGAAAAAAGGCTTATTTTTCTCTAATGAGTTCCATTACATTTATGCTTATGTTCAATTTAACCATATTTATAATCCTTTTATTCAGCAAGAAATCTCCACTGTATCACATGACACTCTTCCACATCCTTTTATTTACTATTTTCTGATTTTTAAAATGACAGCGGCAATTACCATTTATACTATGTGCTATTTGTATAAGCTGGTTTTTAAACACAACGAAAATTCATTTTTCTACCTGAAAACTGTATCATAGAAAGTGTTTATTTGAAAATTATTTTCAAGTTTATATTCAACAGCTCAATAATGTTCAAACCAGGCTGGGCACGGTGGCTCACGCTTATAATCCCAGCACTTTGAGAGGCTGAGGCGGGTGGATCCTGAGGTTAGGAGTTCAAGACCAGTCTGGCCAAGATGGTGAAACTCTGTCTCTACTAAAAATACAAAAATTAGCTGGGCGTGGTGGCGGGTGCCTGTAATCCCAGCTACCTGGGAGGCTAAGGCAGATAATTGCTTGAACCTGGGAGGCAGAGGTTGCAGTGAGCCGAGATCACACCACTGCACTCCAGCCTGGGCAATAGAGTGAGAGTCTGTCTCAAAAAAAAAAAAAAAAAAGTTCAAATCAAACACACAGAAATCTATAAACAAACTGGCATATAACAGTAATAGAATCAGGGCCATTTCACACAGGTAACAATAAAGACCTGTTTTATCTATTTTTGACTTTTTTTTTTTTTTTTTTTGAGATAGGGTTTTAATCTGTTGCCCAGGCTGGAGTGCTGGAGTGCAGTGGTGCCAACATGGCTCACTGCAGCCTTCACTTCCCAGGCTCAAATGATCCTCCTACCTCAGACTCCTGAGTAGTTGAGACTACAGGAATGTGCCACTATACCCGGCTATTTATTTTTTAATTTTTTGGTAGAGACAGGGTTTTGCCACGTTGCCCAGGCTCGTCCTGAACTCCTGGACTCAAATGATCTGCCTGTCTTGGCCTTCAAAAGTGCTGGGATTACAGGCCAGCCTTTTTTTTTTTTTTTTTTTAAAAAGAGACAGGGTCTCTGTCTTTCACCCAGGCTACCACGCTGGTGTTCAGTGGCCATGATCATAGCTTACTGCAGCCTCAAACTCCTGAGCTCAAGCGATCCTACCACCTCAACCTCCCAAGTATCTGAGATTACAGGTGTACACCACCACGCCTGGCTAATTTTTAAAATTTTTTATAGAGATGGGGTCTCTCTGTGTTGCCCAAATTGGTCTCAAACTCCTGGTCTCAAGTGATCCTCCCACCTCAGCCTCCCAAAGCACTGGGATTACAGGCATGAGCCACGGCACCCAGCCTAAAGCAGTTTTAAGTTTTAAGAAAAACCTAAGCATAGCCTACTGGTTTTTATTATTGTTTCCTTTATTATATTGCAATCTGCAAAACTATTTGTATTTAGCCAAGTATCTGTCCAGTTTTAATAAAATAGTAGCCTAAGCTTACAAAATAGACAAATTAAGCAGCAACTGTTGATTCTGAGAAAGTCTGTATGCTATCAAGAACACAAGAATGCAGGATCATGGGAAATGCATGCAAATCCTGGGAAGCAATATGAAATGCATGCTTCAACAACCATTGACCACTATGCATAATTGACGCCATCAATGAATCTGTAATTTAGCTTCTAATTTTTTCATAATTGTGCATTTATGGTAGTATGCTTCACTAACTTTAAAGTTAAATTTAATGTAAATTACTAATAAAAACATCTGTTGTACAAATAACTTTAAAGGATTCTAAATAAATATCTACATCAAGAGATATCTATAGATTTACATATTAAATGAATATATTAGAATTAAAATATTACCTAGTTTGCATTTTTCTTTTTTTTTCTTTTTTTTTTTTTTTTTGAGACAGAGTCTCGTTCTGTCGCCCAGGATGGAGTGCAGTGGCGCAATTGCGGGTCACTGCAACCTCCACCTCCCAAGTCAAGTAATTATCCTGCCTCAGCCTCCACAGTAGCTGGGATTACAAGCGTGGACCACCACACCCAGCTAATTTTGTAGTTTTAGTAGAGACGGGGTTTCATCATGTTGGCCGTGGTTGGTCTTGAACTCCTGACCTCAGGTGATCTGCCCACTTTGGCCTCTCAAAGTGCTGGGATTATGGGCATGAGCCACCGCGCCCGGCTGCACTTTTCTTAAAATGAATTAATGTACATAAATTCTCACTTCCAACTTAGTAACATTAGTGAGTCACGTCTGAATATTCATTTTCTAAATATGATGCACTCTCCACTTCTAAAATGTCATGATATGGCATCCTTATAATTCTACTGATGACTATATAATATTAGTTGATGTTTAGAATCAACAGTTTCAAATGATCCTTTATACTGAAATAAGACATATTATTTTACTTCAATTGTAATTTTAGTTCCAGAGAGGGCAGTGCTGTCTCAAAGACTTGGATAAGATTTTCTTTTTCTCTTACTCCGGGAAGATCACTTAACAACAAATATTTGAGGTTTCTGCAAATAAAGAAAAAAGTCACTTCAATTTAGCCAAGAGCATTAAAAATAAACTCAATTTACTGCCTTAAAGAAAGAAAATTACATAGAAAATTAATCTATATCACCCTATGCTTTCAAAATGACTTTTAGAGCAGTAGCCTTAGAGATGAAATTCATGCCAGGAAGTAACACAGACCTTAGGTTATGTCAATATTTCTAGCTGAATCATTCTAAATAAAATATATATTTATAATGATGTAGATATCCTTTGCATGTGAAACATGAAATGTGAATCTCAACCCCAAAAGGGCAAAAACTGGGAAAATTCTTAAAGATACTCGAGTTTCTACTAAAAGATGAAGCTCTGAAGCCTCAAGTAATGTAAGAGATGGACAATCTACTACTTGTGGTCCTAATGTTTAAAATTTCTCAAACTTCCTGTGATACTGAGGTTACTGGTAGATCCATTTTATATTAAAGCAGAACTACACTAATTAGATTTATAATTTGAATGTTGGGATCTCTAACACAGAGATTCGATTAAACAAACTTCTATTCTTTTTTCATCACGCTGATAAGACTCAGAACCTTACAATTTTAGAGTTAAACATTCCTTGCTAGTATTATCTGTTTTTGCATTTGGAATTAGGTGAGTTGCTCCAGGCCATGGCATGGGTCTGGTTGGTGGCACAAGAGGATGTAGAAAAGCTTTCCTAACCAGTGAATGCGTGCTTTTGATGATTATTATAGTGTCAGGCAGTGTTCTAGGCTCTAAACACAGAAAGGTGAATACTTCAAGGTTTTTTCCCCTCAACCAACATAATTACAGGGTAAAATGCTAATAGGTATATACCAAATACCCTGAAAATATCAAAAACATAGGGGAAATTGCTTTAAAAAAAAAAAAGGAGAGAAAGCATAATCGTTGAAGCTTACTGAGGGCTTACTGTGACAGGCATCGTGCTAGGTGCTTAATGTAGATTTAATTTTTAAAAACCTATCCTATAAAAAATTCAATAAAACATTAATGTATTAAGATTGATCATTTTAGCTCTTTTAAAGTATTACAGATGGAAGTGAAGTCATTTTTTAAAATTATCTTTTTCAGAACTAAAAATAGACACCAGCCCTCACAGTCAGTTAAATTCTACCTATTCACCTTAACAGCATTATCAAGTCTCCACTTTGGCTTTGATCATCTACCTTAAATGACGCAAAGCAATGATGCCTTTGTCTGTGATATTCCCACAGGATATTATTTCCATTTCCAATATGCTTTTTTGTAAATTTTCAAGTTGACCAAGTCTCAGCAAACAGTCATCCTTGATATAATGACACTTGCACAGCCTTATTTTTTCAACATGCTGTAGGCCCACTGGGGAGAAAAAGTACAGATTAAGAATTTGCTTTACCACTAAGATAACAAACTGTCCTGGTTTGCCCAGAACTGACTTGGTTTTAGGACTGAAAGTCCTATGTCCTGGGAAACCTGTTAATCCCATGAAAACTGGAATGATTGCTCACCCTATTAGCCATATAAGGAATTCACTACAGAGCTTGTGCTGATGGACAGGGCCATTCTACAGTCAGATGCCCACACACTGGAGGAAAGAAATGCCCACATAGGGCCAGGCCCGGTGGCTCATACCTGTAATCCCAGCACTTTGGGAGTCTGAGGCGGGTGAATCACCTGAGGTCACGAATTCAAGACCAGCCTGGCCAACATGGCAAAACCCCGTTTCTACTAAAAATAGAAAAATCAGCCTGGCGTGGTAGTGCACACCTGTAGTCCCAGCTACTTGGGAGGCTGAGGCAGGAAAATCACCTGAACCCAGGAGGTAGAGGTTGCAGTGAGCCAAGATCGCGCCACTGCACTCTAGCCTTGGCGACTAGCCTTGGTGACAGAGTGAGACTCTGTCTCAAAAAAAAAAAAAAAAAAAGAGGCCAGGTGCAGTGGCTCACGCCTGTAGTCCCAGTACTTTGGGAGGCCAAGGCGGGCGGATCACGAGGTCAAGAGATGGAGACCATCCTGGCTAACATGGTGAACCCCCATTCTCTTCTAAAAATACAAAAACAAAATTAGCCGGGCATGGTGGCGGGCGCCTGTAGTCCCAGCTACTCAGGAGGCTGAGGTGGGAGAATGGCATGAACCTGGGAGGCGGAGCTTGCAGTAAGCCGAGATCGTGCCACTGCACTCTAGCCTGGCCGACAGAGCAAGACTCTATCTCAAAAAAAAAAAAAAAGAAAGAAAGAAAAAAAATGCCCACGTAAGCAGAAGCTGTGTGGATGTAATTATTCCTGCATTACTGAGGGCTTCTCAATGACAGAAGTTTGACAAAGATAGTTTGACAAACAAGGCCCTGAATTTTAAGTCAATAAACCAAAGACTAGAGACATATAGAAACAAGCTTAGTGAGAGGAGGAAGGAGAGGAAGGTGTCTGTAACCTCAATTTAATTTGAAAATAAATATCAAACCTAGGAAGAAATAAACTTGACTGTACTGAAATGGGCAAAAAGGACATACCTATGACTATAATTGTGAGTCAACTGCAACAAAATGGTCACTGTAAAATCATCTGCATTTCCTATTAGCAAAATGATAGGGTAGTTACCCATGTGATCAAATCCAATGCTCATGATACAAGAGTTGGTGGCGTCGATCGCCTGAATCTTGTATTTGTCCAGAGGGCCTGTTGGAAGGTGGTTGTAATCCATCTGCCACCTCTCCTGGCCATGGTAGCGCACCATGGCCCCACAGCGCAGCAACCACTCGGATGCTGCCCTGTCAGGGCCAACATCCCTGATGCGATCATAATCCACCCTGTTGGCAAGTGAAAAAAAACAGTTTGCTTTTACAATAATAACTAGCTTGTTAACTATATTAACTGACATAAATAATACAGAACGCAACAAATTTTAATTTCAAGTGACTGAGGAGGAAGATAAATGTATTAGTGAGATCCATGCAAAAACCAAAAACAAAAACAAAAAAAAACCTGTAGTCTATCTGCTTTTTTAGTTTAGTTTTTGTTTCCAAGTGAACACTGTCAATGCGTATTATTTTTATATGAATTTATCAGACACAACTTTTCATTGATTCACATATAGTAGAGTGCTTGATACCAGAGATATTTAGTAACTATTCTACGAATGACTATACTTGGTTAGAATTTGTATTAATAACAAAAGATTAAAGAGAAAATAATTCTGAATCTGTATTCAAATTAATCTCATTAAGTGATATTTATTAACTTCTACATATGCTTTTTTCACAAGCTAGGGATCATAATGCTGTATTAAGTAATCAGAAGGAGGTTAGTTTCATCAGCTTCAAAATGCTATTTTTTTCTCTTTTTTTTTTAGATGGACTCTCATACTCTTACCCAGGCTGGAGTGCAGTGGTGCACTCTCGGCTCACTGCAAGCTCCACCTCCCGGGTTCACGTCACTCTCCTGCCTCAGGCTCCCGAGTAGCTGGGACTACAGGTGCCCACCACCACACCCGGCTAACTTTTTGTATTTTTAGTGGATACAGGGTTTCACGGTGTTAGCCAGGATGGTCTCGATCTCCTGACCTCGTGATCCGCCTGCCTCGGCCTTCCAAAGTGCTGGGATTACAGGCGTGAGCCACCGTGCCTTGCTCAAAATGTTATTTCTAAGTGTGCCACCCACTAATTTTGTGAAAACCTGAGTTACTTTGATAGAATTCAAAAGGTTAACTACATTCCTTTAAAAAGCCATAAAAACAAAATATTTTAAAATTATAATGTTTTTCTGATTATAAAATAAATGTTTATTTTAGAAAACTTGAAATGTATCAAAAGGACAGATAAGTAAGAAAAATCACTGAAATCCTGCAACCCAAACAGCCACAGTTAATATTTCGTAATCCATTTTTCTGGTGTTTTTTCCATGTTTGTGTGGGTTTTGTTTGTAAACAAAATTAGGATCACACTGCACAAATTGTTAAAATAATATTTGAAATACGAGAAATAGCCAAACGAGCTACTGGGAACTTATTTTGCCATAACCATCTCCACATTTCTTCACTTTATTTAGAGTCACTTACTTATTAAACACTGCATTCAACCACCCCCAGAAGTATCTGGAATCACATGACCATGGGAGTTTCTTTATGCCACACAACTGCTGGGAAACTTTTCCAAAGAGCATCATTTGATCTAGACACACAAAATAGTACTTACATTAGATCATCATCAGAGTCCCATACATATAGCAACTTACTTCACAACCTCAGAGTCAATGCTCTTGTACTGATAAAGCTGATGACTCACTTGCCACTCAACAATTATTGTGCAAGTCACTCCTGTTTCTTGTTCTTGGGTTTTTTTTATTTGTTTGCTGCAAAAAAAATGAGGGGTTGGACTGGATGGTGTCTAAGGTTCCTTCCGGCTTGAACATTAAGTTCCACTGTTGAAACCTCAATTGGAGTCTGTCTGTAGTACTGCCATCTAGTGTCCATTCAGGCGCTGTAGCTATGAATTTGCTGAAGCTGGCTCTACTCCCCATCTATATTTCCAGTATCAAAATGACACACTAAAATCACCGAAAGAGCAACGTGTCGAGGTTGAGATGCTTGCATCCAGGAAAGAAGAGGAGATATGAAAATAGATCTACCTATGACAAGGCTGCAAGTGCTGTTACCAGAGCAGTGTAAACAAAAAAACTAAGGGCAGCTGGGAAAGACTGGGCAAATAACTTCACCTCTCTGACCTCTGGTTTTCTCATTTGTAAAATGAGATGATTTGCTTAGATAATTTCCAGCTGTCAAAATCTATAACCATAATTTGAGAACGTGATTCCTGGAGTAGGTTTCGATTTGATTTACCTTAATTCAAGTTTCCTTAGTAGTGTGCTAGGTGTGTGCAGGGGACTGGGTGCAGCAGGGAGTGGGGGGATGGGGAGACAAAGATAAATGAAACATGGTGTTTGCTTGAGCATCTGACAGTGTAATGCAGGATGGAGTGGGCTAAGACATGTTACCAAGTAGTTAAGAGTGACAGAACTTGATAAATGCCTGAAAATAGTTAAAATAAGGACAGAAAGGATTTCAACAAACAAAGGTGCCAGGAAAAATTATGCCAGATTAGCTGAAGCAGGAACATTTAAGGCATGTTATTTTCAGTTTCACTAGCACATGTGAGTCATGAGAAGAGGCAGGCAACTTGCAGTCAGGTCATGAAGGGTTTTGCATGCTCAGCCAGGGAATTTGGACCGTATTCTGTAGGCAGCGGAGAGTCACCAAGGTTTCTGAACAAAGCACTGGCCTTTGGGAGGCTGAGGCAGGCTGATCACGAGGCCAGGATATCGAGACCATCCTGGCTAACATGGTGAAACCCTGTGTCTACTAAAATCCCAAAAAAAAAAAAAAAAAATTAGCCGGGCACGGTGGCATGCACCTGTAGTCCCAGCTACTCGGAGGTTGAGGCAGGAGAATCGCTTGAACCCGGGAGGTGGAGGTTGTAGTGAGCTGAGACTGCACCACACCGCACTCCAGTTTGGGCAACAGAGCGAGACTCCGTCTCAAAAATAAATAAATAAATAAATAAATAAATAAATAAATAAATAGAACAAAGCATTGGCATTGTTACAGTTGTGCTTCAAGAAATTTACTCAGACAGCAGCATCAAGATGAAGGGTCAACAGAATGGGACAGCCAGCCAGCAAGGGCTTCAATCACATGAGGCCATAGGAAAGAGCCTAGTTGGGGAAGGATGGGAATGACATTACAGAGTTGGTTCTGTATGACTTAGTTAAGAGAGATGTAGGGGCATGGGCTGCAGGAGTTGAAAATGACACCAGGTTTTGGCCCTGAGTCACTAGTAGTAGGATGGTGATGCCATTAAAAGAAATCACATCAGGAGGACAGGGTTATAGGTTCAGATTTTTTTCTTCTAGTTTTTCATAATCTACATATTAAGTGTTAGCAGGATTTCTAAGTGCAGATGACGAAAAATCATTGGAATCAGAGGTCACAAAATGTTAGCGCTATAAGGAATTTAGATCACCTGGATGAAATCTCTCATTTAGAGGTGAGGAAACTGAAGCCCTGATGTTAAGTAACTTCCTGACACCCTAAATCCTTTCTTGAACAAGGTGGGGTATTAATAAATGCTGTGTTTAAAGGGACTTGCTCAATGTTTCATGACTAATTGGTGGTAGTGTTGAAACTTGAACCCAGTTCTCTACCAGCCCAGGGTCCTTTCCTCAATCATTACAAGGTTCTAGAATTCAAGAGAAAGAAGAGGGCTAGAAAGATGCCTGAGTGGGAAACACCTTAGAGCTGAGGAAGTGATTGAGGATGCTGAGGCTGTGGAACAGTGAGAGATGTGAACTGAAGACAGAACCAACTACCCTTTTCATCTCTTTTCCACCATAGCCGTCTTCATTACTGCAAACCTCTGCTCCACTACCTCTTATCATGTTCTCAACCCTTTCCAGCTTTTTGTTAAAGCTCTCTCTGTCTGTGCCCACCTCGAATAACTCTATTAGTTGTCAATCTTATTTACAAATAAGGGCTTTCCCAATTTCTACTCAGGCTGTTTTCTCTTAAGCCTCCCTCCCCCATCACCATCAATCTGTGGAAATCTCACTCAATTTCAAGACCTTACTCAAATGCCATGTCCATTCATTCATTCATTCATTCACTCAAAAAATGTTTACTGAATGTCTGCTATACTTAGTGCAAAGGCAACAACGGTAAGACAAAACAAACAAAAATAAGAACAAAGGAGAAAGAGACACACAGAAAGACAAGGTTCCTGACCTCATAGAATGTATAATTTAATACAGACAGATGACATAAAGAGATAAATAACACCCAACGTGGTTGGCTAGTAGAGGTGTGAACAAATGCCATGAGAACCTAGAGAAGGGAGTGAGAAGAAGGCTTCACACCAGAGGTGTCTTTTGAAATGGGTCTTGATGATTATGAGTTTTCAGTTAGTCTAAAAGCAGAAGCAGAATATGCAAAAAAAAAAAAAAAAAAACCAGTTAGAACGAAAACAGAGTATGCAAAGTAAAAGAAAGAGCAAGGATGGCATCTCATTCATTTCAATTTTTCTCAGCATAATGCAAAAGTTTAATAAATATTTGTTTATTAATAGTCTTAAATGGTTGACATGTTTCCATGGAGAAAGGTAAAACCAGTTAAACTGTTATTAAGCAGGTGAATTAGAGTGATCTTTGAAAACTGACTACTTTGCTTGATTCATTTTGACCCATCTTATAATTTAGCTTAAACGAAAGGCCAAATTTACTTCAGCTGTAATCTCTAAAAACACAAGATACTAGATTTAAAATGTTTTAAACATAAAAATTAAATTTATATTTGGCAATAGAGTTAACAAAAATTGGTAGGTTTTTACATTCTCAACTGCAACTTTGCTAATGATTTTGCAAATTATTCCTACTTGAGTCCAAGCAGTTGCCTTTGGGAACACTTTCTAAAGGGAAAGAGGAGACCTCTAGTGGTAAGTTAGTGAATCTAGCTCTAATAAATTAAAAGTACCCAGTTAAATGCAAATTAGAAAATAACCACTACTAAATTACTGCTGCCATAGATAATCCACCATGATTAAGTGGGTTTCGTACCAGGGATGCGCAAATGGCTTAACATACACAAGTCAATAAACGTTATACACCACATAAACACAATTAAAAACAAAAATCACATGATCATCTCAATAGATGCAGAAAAAGCATTTCACAAAATCCAGCATCCCTTTGTGATTAAAATCCTCAGCAAAATTGGCATACAAGGGTATGCCAAAGTAATAAAAGCCATATATGACAAACCCACAGCCAACATAATATGAACACGGAAAGTTTAAAGCACTCCCTTCAAGAACTGGAACAAGATAAAGATGCCGACTCTCACCACCCCCCTTTCTTTTTGTTTTTTTGAGATGGTGTTTCACGCTTGTTGCCCAGACTGGAGTGCAATGGCACGACCTCAGCTGACTGCAACCTCTGCCTCCTGGCTTCAAGTGATTGTCGTGCCTCAGCCTTCCAAGTAGCTGGGATTACAGACACCCACCACCACATCCGGCTAATTTTTTGTATTTTTAGTAGAGATGGGGTTTCACCATGTTGGCCAGGCTGGTCTTGAACTCCTGACCCGAGGTGATCCACTCCCCTTGGCCTCCCAAAGTGCTGGGATTACAGGTGTGAGCCACCACACCCAGCCTCATTCTCATCACTTCTATTCAACATAATACTGGAAGTCCTAGACAGAGCAATCAGACAAGAGAAGAAAGAAAAGGCATCCAAATCGGTAAAGAGGAAGTCAAACTGTTGCTGTCTGCTAATGATACCCAGAAAACCCTAAAGACTCCTCCAGAAAGCTCCTAGAACCAATAAATGAATTCAGCAAAGTTTCAGGATACAAAATTAATGTACAAAACTAGTACCTTTCCTATATACCAACAGTGACCAAGCTGAGAATCAAATCAAGAAACTCAACCCCTTTTATAATAGCTGCAAAAATAAATAAATAAATGCTTAGGAATATGCCTAACCAAGGAGGTGAAAGACCTCTAAAAGGAAAACTACAAAACACTGCTGAAAGAAATCACAGACGACACAAAGAAATGGAAACACATCCCATGCTCATGGATGGGTAGAGTTAATATTGTGAAAATGATCATACTGCCAAAAGCAATCTACAAATTGCTTCGAGTTCACTGCAGATTCTGGACATTGGTCTTCCCATCAATACAATCCCCATAAAAATACCATCATTCTTCAGAGAACTAGAAAAAAAAATCCTAAAATTCATATGGAACCAAAAAACAGCCCACATAGCCAAAGCAAGACTAAGCAAAAAGATAAATCTGGAGGCATGACATTACCTGATTTCAAACTATACCATAAGGCCGTAGTCACCAAAACAGCATGGTACTGGTATAAAAATAGGCACATACACCAATGGAACAGAATAGAGAACCCAGAAAGAAAACCAAATACTTATAGCCAACTTACCTTCAACCAAACAAACAAAAACATAAAGTGGGGAAAGGACACCCTATTCAACACATGGTACTGGGATAATTGGCAAGCCACATGTAGGAGAATGAAACTGGATCCTTATCTCTCACCTTATACAAAAATCAACTCAAGATGAATCAAGGACTTAAATCTAAGACATGAAACTATAAAAGTTCTAGAAGATAACATCAGAAAAACCCTTCTTGACATTGGCTTAGGCAAGGGTTTCATGACCAAGAACCCAAAAGCAAATGCAATAAAAACAAAGATAAGTAGTTGGGACTTAATTAAACTAAAGAGCTTTTGCATGGCAAAAGGAACAGTCAGCAGAGTAAACAGACAACTCACAGAGTGGGAGAAAATCTTCACAATCTATACATCTGACAGAAGACTAACATCTAGAATCTACAATGAACTCAAACAAATTAGCAAGAAAAAACCAAACAATCCCATCAAAAAGTGGGCTAAGGACATGAAGACAGGTCTCAAAAGAAGATATATGAATGGCCAACAAACATATGAAAAAATGCTCAACATCACTAATGATCAGGAAAATGCAAATCAAAACCACAATGTGATATCACCTTACTCCTATAAGAATGGCCATAATCAAAAAATTTAAAGAAATAGATGTTAGCGTACATATGGTGAAAAGGGAACACTTCTACACTGCTGATGGGAACGTAAACTAGTACAACCACTATGGACAACATTGCGGAGATTCCTTAAATAACTAAAATTAGAACTACCATTTGATCCAGCAATTCCACTACTAGGTGGCTATCCAGAGGAAAGGAAGTCATTATATAAAAAAAGATACTTGCACACACATTTATAGCAGCACAATCTGCAATTGCAAAAATGTGGAACCAACCCAAATGCCCATCAATCAATGAGCGGATAAAGAAGCTGTGGTATATATATATATGATGGAATACTACTTAGCCATAAAAAGGAATGAATTAATGGCATTCACAGCAACCTGAATAGGATTATTCTTTTTTTTTTTTTTGTGAGACATAGTCTTGCGCTCTATCACGAGGCTGAAGTGCAGTGGCGCAATCTCAGCTCACTGCAACCTCCGCCTCCCGGGTTCAAGTGATTCCCCTGCCTCAGCCTCCCAAGTAGCTGGGATTACAGGCACATGCCACCACGCCTGGTTAATTTTTTGTATTTTAGTAGAGATGGGGTTTCACCATGTTGACCAAGATGGTCTCAATCTCCTGACCTCGTGATCCGCCTGCCTTGGCTGCCCAAAGTGCTGGGATTATGGGCGTGAGCCACCGCGCCTGGCCTGGAGTTTACTATTCTAAGTGAAGTAACCCAGGAATGGAAAACCAAACATCGTATGTTCTCACTCAAAAGTGGGAGCTAAGCTGTGAGGACGCAAAGGAATAAGAATGACATAATAGGCCGGGTGCCGTGGCTAATACAGTGAAACTCTGTCTCTACTAAAAATACAAAAAATTAGCTGGGCGTGATGGCGGGTGCCTGTAGTCCCAGCTACTCAGGAGGCTGAGGCAGGAGAATGGCGTGAACCTGGGAGGCAGAGCTTAAAGTGAGCAGAGATCGAGCCACTGCACTCCAGCCTGAGTGACACAGCAAGACTCTGACTCAAAAAAATAAATAAGCAAATAAAAAAGAATGACACAATAAGCTGGATGTGTTGGCTCACACCTGTAATCCCAACACTTTGGGAGGCTGAGGCGGGTGGATCACTAGAGGTCAGGAGTTCAAGACCAGCCTGGCCAACATGGTGAAACCGCATCTCTGCTAAAAATATAAAAGTTTGCGGGGCGTGGTGGCATGTGCCTATAGTCCCAGCTACTCAGGAGGCTGAGGCAGAATTGCTTGAGACCAGGAGGCAGAGGCCACAGTGAATTGAGATTGTGCCACTGCACTCCAGCCTGGGCAACAGAGCATGACCCTGACTCAAAAAATAAAAATAAACATGCACTTACCATATGACCCAGCAATTGCACTCTTGCGCACTTATCCTAGAGAAACAAAAACAGGTTCACACAAAAGTCTGTACACTTGTGTTCATAGCTGCTTGATTCACAGCTAAACACTAGAAACAACTCAAATGTCCTTCAATGTGTGAACAGTTGAATATACCTGTATTAGTCCATTTTCATACTGCTGATAAAGACATACCCAAGACTGAGAAGAAAAAGAGGTTTAATGGACTTACAGTTCCACATGGCTGGGGAGGCCTCACAATCATGGTGGAAGGCAAGGAGGAGCAAGTCACATTTTACATGGATGGCAGCAGGCAAAGAAAGAACTTGTGCAGGGAAACTTTTTAAAATTATCAGGTCTTGTGAGGCTCATTCACTATCTGGAGAACAGCATAGGAAGAACCCACCTCCATAATTCAATCACCTCCCACCCGGTTCCTCCCACAACACATGGGAATTGTGAGTTACAATTCAAGAAGACAAGATGAGATTTGGGTGGGGACACAGCCAAACCATATTAATACTGTAGTACATCTACATTATGGAATGCCACTCAGTAATAAAAAGGAACTACTGATACAAGTAACAGTTTGGATGTATCTCAAGGGATTATGCTGAAAGAGTCAATCTCCAAAAGTTACATACTGTATAATTACAATAATTACATTTATGTAACGTTCTTGATATAACAAAATTTTGGAAACAGAGTAGATTGGGTGGGGCTGCAAAGGGAAGTTGTGGTTATAAAAGGGCAACTGGAGGGACCCTTGTGATGATAGACCTGGGCTGTACCTTGACTGTAGTGGTGGATACAAGAATCCACACACCTGATAACAATATATAACTAAATATACACAGAGAACACTAATACAAAATGAGGAATCTGAATGAGATCAATGGATTGTGTGAATTTCAATTACCTGGCTGTGATATTGTACTAGTTTTGCAAGATGCTACCACTAGGAAGACTGGGTACAGGGTACACAGAATCTCTATTCTTACAGTTGCATGGGAATCCACAATTACCTCACAAAGTTGAATAACCATCTCTTTTTTTCATCTGTGATGGAACAAGCAGGCAATATTCTACATTGTTTTAACAAATAAAGCAAACTATGTACCACTGTTCTGGTAGTAAAACCCTTTAACCATAATAAATGCCATCACGTAGCAAATGCTTCGCTGGGCTAAACACCTTATCTCGTGTAATCTGCTCAACGGCCCTAAGATTAGGGAGACACTGCTATCATTCCTAGTTCACAGAGGAGGGTCGGACGCAAAGAGGTGAAGTGATTTCCTGGAGCCACCTGACCAAAGACTGGAACCAAGATTCTAAGAGGCACACGAAGTCCTTCTGGTAATAAATTTGTGTCATTCTATTTGTTATGTTCAGCTGTGCTAACCCTAAAAATTAAAAACTGCCATCAAGCATACAGAATGGGCGTTAGTAACACCCGTGTTAGCACGGTGATAGTGAATCATATAATTTTAAGGAGTTAGAAGGTCCTTTAGACATTACGCAGCCCACTGCCCTCATTTTTACAGAATGGGAATCAGGTGAAGTGACCTGTACAAGTGAGTCGCTGCTCAGAGCCCGCACAGCACATTTAAAACTGTATTTCGGTTCAGTACTCGAGAAAAGGGCACAGACTGATAAATGGTGGCAAAGACCGAGCTGTCTGGTTTATCCGGTACCCAATGCCGGGTCCAGTACAGAGCAGGCGCTCGATATTTTCAAGACGAATCAATGACTGAATGAATAGCACCGCCAGGAGCCCCATAAAAGAAGTCCAGAAGACTACGGGCTGTCAGTCTTCGCTGTGACAAAGAGCCTCCGTGAGGACCGAAGACTAGGGACGGACAGGGAGCGCCCTTCCAGTGGACGCTCGACTCGGCTGGGGCCGGGACGGAGACGGTGGGTGCCCGGGCCCTCTCCTTCCCGCGGGCCGCGTGCAGGGCCGAGCGGGGGCGGGGGCGGGGCGAGGCGGGGGCGGGGCCGAAGCCCAGCCGGGAGAAAGCAGCCGCTGGGCCCACCCAAACAAGCATTTTCACCGTAATCCCGCCCTCAAAGTTTCTCCCGCGGCCCCATATCCGCATAGCGGTGAAGGTCGAAGATGCGCGACCTAAAGGGCCAGGTTTTCGGTCAGCCCAGCGTTGGCGAAGGGCGAGGGCGGAACACAACGACCAGCCTAGTACCGCCCGGTTAGGGGCCTAGCTCCTCTACTCACAGAGTTGGAAGGAGTGAGGGAGCCCGCGTCCGCGCGTCTGCGGCGCACTGGCCTGCCCTTCGCCCTCCGCCGCGCGCGCCCATTGGCCACCGCAGCCTCTCCCACATGGGGCGAAGGCGCGCACTTCATTGGCCCCCGCCTGAGGGGCGGGGCTAGAGGACGCCGGTCTCCGGCCGCGGAGGGTCAAGTGGCGGCTTCTGAACGCTGAGGCAGGGGAGCGTAGGGGATGGTGCCGGCGCTGCGTTATTTGGTTGGTGCCTGCGGACGGGCCCGCGGGGGTTTCGCCGGGGGCTTCCTTGGGGCGTGCGGGTCGGCGTCTGGGAGGCCCCGACCGCTGTGTGGAGGTGGCCGCAGCGCCAGCACCAGGTGAGTGACCGCTGGTCCTCCCCGCCGCCTGCACTGCTGCCTCTCGCAGAGGCACCTGGTGGTGGACCTGTGCCCCTGTTCCTATTTCCCTGTCCCGGGGTGAGAGCAGGTTGGGGTCTTGTGGCGCTCCAACCTCGGATCCCAGGAGCTACCAACCTGCAGGTTCATTCGTTGTATTTACGGGCTGGAGGAAAGGCAGTGTATAGAGTAGAGGTCAAGAGTAGCTCTGGCTTTGAGCAACCCGTTCACTTGCTGTTGAACTCTGGGCTACTTAACCTCCTTAAGAGCTCAGTTGTGAATGGGACCTTAGCCTCTCCTGTAGGTGGTCGTTTGAAGGATAAAAGGACCTAGCACACAGTGTAAGCAATCAAATATGCTGTTTATTAGCTGGCGTCTTTGGCGTTGCTTGGAAGATCTGAATAGTCTTAAATCAGTTCCTGGCACACCCCGCATAGAGTTTCCCCCATCGGAAGCAGCTCTTATGCTAATCAAAGCCCGCAGAATTCAGTGTCCTGTGATTTATAGTTTGGACGTGACTTTCGAAACCACTGTCTTTCTCTGCCCTCTGTAGAAGAAACAGTTTGTGTGAAGGCTGTAAGGCTTGGAGAGGTTTTGGCTATTTTGAGGACTAGAAGGTGGGCCATATGAGTGTGACTGAAGCTTAGTGGAAGACAGATGGTGTAGAATGACCCGGGAGAAGGACTACATCACAGCAAGGTTTTTATTTTATTTTAACCACACGTTAACTTTTATTCTAAGAGCCACGGGAAACTATTTAAAAGGGTTTTAAGAAGAGGCTACACTTTGGGAGGCCGAGGCGGGCGGATCGCCTGAGGTCAGAAGTTGGAGACCAGCCTAACCAACACGGCAAAACCCCGTCTCTACTAAAAATATTTAAAAAATTAGCCTGGCGTGTTGGTGGGCCCCTGTAATCCCAGTTACTCGGGAACCTTAGGCAGGAGAATCGCTCGAACGTGGGAGGCGGAGGTTGCAGTGAGTCGAGATCGCGCCATTGCATTCTAGCCTGGGCAACAGAGCGAGACTCTGTCCCGCAAAAAAAGAAAGAAAGAAAGAAGAGACTAGCGATTAAATGTTGATGTTGTAAAAGTTGACTGGCTGCTGCGTGTTGGTGGATGAGGGGAGTAGAGTGGGAGACCAGTAATAGTGATTGTGATTTTTTGTGGGGCATGTAGACAGTTCTTTTGGGAAGCTTTTCTTAAGGAAAGAAAAGTAGGGCTAGTGAAAGTTTTGTTTATACTTAAAATGTTTTTTAAAACAATTTTTGGAGTCAGGGTCTCACTCTGTTGCCAAGGCTGGTTTGCAGTGGCACAATCATAACGCAGCCTCCACCCTCTTGGGCTCAAGTGATCCTCCCGCCTCAGCCCCCCTCCCCAACTCTTCCTGCCCTCCAGAAGCTGGGACCACAGGCAGCTAATTATTTTCCTATTTTTTGTAGAGACGTCGCCCAAGCTGGTCTTGAACCCCTGACCTCAAGTGAACCTCCCTCTTCGGCCCCCCAAAGGGCTGACAGTACAGGTGTAAGCCACTGTGCCTGACCTATACTTTTATTTTGAAATAATTATAGATTCATTGGAAGTTGCAAAAATAGTACAGGCCAAGCATGGTGACTCAGGCCTGTAATCCCAGTGCTTTGGGAGGCTGAGGCAGGAGGATCACTTGAGCCCAGGAGTTTGAGACCAGCCTGGGCAAAATATGAGATCCCATCTCTACAAAATAAAAAATAAAATTAAATAAACAGTACAAAGAGATCCCATGTACCCTTAACCCCATTTACCCTAATGAAAACGTCTTATATAACTGTAGTACAATATCAAAACCAGGAAATTGATATTGGCAAAATCCATGGACATTGTTCAGCTTTCATCAGTTTTACATGTATTCGTGTGTGTGTGTGTGTGTGTGTGTGTGTGTGTAGTTCTATGCAGTTTAATCATATGTATTAATTTGTGTAACTACCACCTCAATTAAGATATGAAAATGTGGCCAGGCATGGTGGCTCAGGCCTATAATCCCAGCACTTTAGGAGGCCGAGTTGGGAGGATCGGTTGAGCCTGAGTTGGAGACTAGCCTGGGCAACAAAGGGAGACAGCAAAACCCCTGCTCTACACAAAAATTAAAAAATAATTAGCCAGGTGTGGTGGCTTGCTCCTGTAGTCCTTGTGGAGCTGAGGCAGGAGGATCACCTGAGCCCAGGAGGTTGAAGGTGTGGTGACCTATGGTTACACCACTGCAATGAAGCGTGGACAACAGAGCAAGACTCTCTTAAAAAAAAAAAAAAAAAAAGTGATATACACATATTCTGTTGCCACAAGGTTATCTGTTGTGTTACCTCTCTCTTTATATTCACACCTTCCTCTCCATTATTCCTAACTCTTGGCAACTGTGAATCTAATTTTTTTTTTTTTTTTTTTTTTTTTTTACACAGAGTCTCGCTCTGTCACCCAGGCTAGAGTGCAATGGCATGATCACGCCTCTTTGCAACCTCTGTCTCCTGGGTTGAAGTGATTCTCCTGCCTCAGCCTCCTGAGTAGCTGGGATTACAGGCATGTGCCACCACGCCCGGCTAATTTTGTATTTTGGGTAGAGATGGAGTTTCACCATGTTGGCCAGGCTGGTCTCAAAACTCACCTCAGGTGATCCATCCGCCTCAGCCTCCCAAAGTGTTAGGGTTATAGGCATGAGCCACTGCACCCTGCCTGAAATTTTTTATATCACCAAATATTTACTATAAAACTTTTAGAAAAAGGACAAAATCTTTGGACCTTGAGATGACATCAAAAGCGTGATCTCTAAAAGAAAAAAATGGACAAAATGGACTTCATCAAAATGAAAAACTTTTGCTCTGCAAAAGACTGTTAAGAGGATGAAAAAACTACCAAGAGATTGGGAAACAATACCAGCAACTGCATATCTCCCAAAGGACTATTACATAAAATACATAAAGAACTCTCAAAACAAGCCTTTGGAGACCGGCTTTTTTCGCACAGCATAATGTCCTTAAGATCCATCCAAGGTGTCGCCTGTATTGATAGCGGGTTTTGTTGAATAGAATTCCATGGTATGGATACATCACAGTTTGTTTAACCATTTAACATTAGTTGAAAAACATCTGAGCTGCTTCCAGTTTTTGGCTATTATGAATAAAGCTACTATGAACATTCATGTTCAGGCGTTTGTATGAACATAAGTTTTCTTTTTTTTTTTTTTTTTGAGACGGAGTCTCGCTCTGTCGCCCAGGCTGGAGTGTAGTGGCCGGATCTCTGCTCACTGCAAGCTCCGCCTCCCGGGTTCACGCCATTCTCCTGCCTCAGCCTCCCGAGTAGCTGGGACTATAGGCGCCCGCCACCGCACCCGGCTAGTTTTTTGTATTTTTTAGTAGAGACGGGGTTTCACCGTGTTAGCCAGGATGGTCTCGATCTCCTGACCTCGTGATCCGCCCACCTCGGCCTCCCAAAGTGCTGGGATTACAGGCTTGAGCCACCGCGCCCGGCCGAACATAAGTTTTCATTTCTCTAGAATAAATGCCCAAAATGCAGTTGCTGAGTCATGTAGTAAGTCCATGTTTAGTTTTTTTTTTTTTAAAGAAACTGCCATACTCTTTCAGAGTGGCTGTATTATTTTACATTCCCACCAGCTATGTGTGAGTAATCCAGTTTCCCTTCATTCTCACCAGCATTTGGGGTTATCACTTTTTAAATTTTAGCCATTCTGATAGAGATGTAGTGATATTGTGGTTTTTATTTACATTTCTCTGATGCAATGGTGTTTGAACAATGCAGTGACTAATGGTATTGAACATCTTTTCATGTGCTTCTTTGCCATCTGTGTATCTGTCTTGTTTGATGAAATCTTTGTTAATATCTGTTGCCCACTTTTTGTTTTTTTTTTTTTGGAGAAGGAGTTCCGCTCTTGTTGCCCAGGCTGGAGTGCAGTGGCGTGATCTCGGCTCACCACAACCTCTGCCTGCTGGATTCAAGCGATTTTCCTGCCTCAGCCTCCCGAGCAGCTGGGATTATAGGCATGCGCCACCATTCCTGGCTAATTTTGTATTTTTGGCAGAAATGGGGTTTCTCCATGTTGGCATGGCTGGTCTCAAACTCCCGACCTCAGGTGATCTGCCCGCTGTGGTCTCCCAAAGTACTGGGATTAAAGGCGTGAGCCATCGTGCCTGGCCTGCCTATTTTCTAAATGGCTTGTTTCGAGAGTTCTTTTATGTATGAGTCCTTTGGGAGATATGCAGTACCTAGTATTTTTTTCCCAATCTCTTAGTTTTTTTATCCTCTTAACAGAGTCCTTTGCAGAGCAAAAGTTTTACGTTTTAATAAAGTCCATTTTATCTATTTTTTTCTTTTATGGATCATGTTTTTGATGTCAACTCTAAGTTCCAAGATTTTGGCCTATTTTTTCCTGAAAATTTTAAAGTGAATATTTGGTGATATAAAAAATTTCGTGTTAATGTTTTTAACTATAATGGTAGTGTGTGTTTTTAGAGATGCCTTTTAGAAATAACATTGAAAGCCGGGCGCGGTGGCTCAAGCCTGTAATCCCAGCACTTTGGGAGGCCGAGACGGGCGGATCACGAGGTCAGGAGATCGAGACCATCCTGGCTGACACGGTGAAACCCCGTCTCTACTAAAAAATACGAAAACTTAGCCGGGCGATGTGGCGGGCGCCTGTAGTCCCAGCTACTCGGGAGGCTGAGGCAGGAGAATGGCGTAAACCCGGGAGGTGGAGCTTGCAGTGAGCTGAGATCCGGCCACTGCACTCCAGCCTGGGCGACAGAGCGAGACTCTGTCTCAAAAAAAAAAAAAAAAAAAAAAAAAATAACATTGAAATATTTACAGATGAAATAATGTGATGTTTAATATTTGCACCAAAATAGTATACTACAGGAGAGGATGAAATAGAGTTTAGAAGAAGCAAGATTTGCTGTGAGTTGATAATTAGTGAAGCTGGGTGATGTATATATGGGGCTTCATTGAACTATTTTGTCTAACTTTGTGTAGGTATGAACTTTTCCGTAAAAAGATTAAGAAAATTATCTGTTAAACCATTCATTGGGGTTAACTTGAGATTAAGTGAGTTGTAGAGAAAGATGTCCCTTTCAGCCTCCATGGTTAGCTTAGCCTGCAACTGTCCTCCAGTGTTCATCTATGACTGTTGTTCTGTTCATCTTTCTCCGTAGTGGATGCTTGGAGATTTGTGCTTTAGTTTGTGAAACATATTTCAATGATTTTGTGTCACTGGATAAAACAGTGATTCTTCAGATTTGAGGAGGGGGAGTGAAGGGTGGCACATGTAGTTGGAAAAAGCATATTCAGTATGATAGTTTTATGTTTGAAAATAAGAAGAGTTTATTGATGGTTGTAATATAATCTGCAAAAACAATATATTGGCTGGGAATCTGTACCAAGGTAATAATTCTAAGTGGAAGGTCTACCTCTCCAAAAGCTTTTGTGTTATAATTATCAAAAGGCAGCAAGGGGCCATGTGCAGTGGCTCATGCCTGTATTCCCAGCATTTGGGGAGGCCGAGGCAATTGGATCACCTGAGGTCAGGAGTTTGAGACCAGCCTGACCAACATGGTGAAACCTCGTCTCTACTAAAAATACAAAAACTACCCCAGCATGGTGGTGTTCACCTATAATCTCAGCTACTAGGGAGGCTGAGGCAGGAGAACCGCTTGAACCTGGAAGTGGGAAGTTGCAGTGAGCCGAGATCATGCCGCTCCACTCCAGTGTGGGCAACAGAGTGAGACCCTGACTCCAAAATTTTTTAAAACATTTTCAGTATAAACAAAACTTACGGCCGGGCGCGGTGGCTCAAGCCTGTAATCCCAGCACTTTGGGAGGCCGAGACGGGTGGATCACGAGGTCAGGAGATCGAGACCATCCTGGCTAACACGGTGAAACCCCGTCTCTACTAAAAAAAAATACAAAAAAATTAGCCGGGCGAGGTAGCGGGCGCCTGTAGTCCCAGCTACTCGGGAGGCTGAGGCAGGAGAATGGCGTGAACCCGGGAGGCGGAGCTTGCAGTGAGCCGAGATCGCGCCACTGCACTCCAGCCTGGGCGACAGAGCGAGACTCCGTCTCAAAAAAAAAAAAAAAAAAAAAACAACACTTACACTAGCCCTGCTTTTTCTTACCTTAAGAAAAGCTTCCCAAAAGAACTGTCTACATGACTCACAAGAAATTACAATCACTATTACTGGTCTCCCACTCTACTGCCCTCATCCACCAACACACAGCAGCCAGAGTCAACTTTTAGAACATCAACATTCAATCACTAGCCTCCGTCTAAAAAAAAAAAAAAAAAAAAAAAAAAAACCAAAAAACAAAAACAAAAAACCCAAAAAACAAAAGGCAGCAAGGATGAGAACATTATTATGGAAGTCAAAACCACCTGTGTAAGTGCCAAGGTTATGCTACCTTTTACAGAAAAGTGAGGCTTGAAGGCAAAGCAAAGTATCATAGTTGAACTTGAAAGTAAGAAACAAAAACAGTGTGAAAGTTGTCTCTCTTATACACACACTGCCATGTAATTGATGTAGATATCAACTTGATAAATTTAAAAAATACAGCCAGGTACGGTGGCTTATGCCTGTAATCCCAGCATTTTGGGAGGCCAAGGCGGGCGGATCACGAGGTCAAGAGATCAAGACCATCCTGGCCAACATGGTGAAACCCGTCTCTACTAAACATACAAAAATTAGCTGGGCCTGGTGGCGCACACCTGTAGTCCCAGCTACTCAGGAGGCTGAGGCAGGAGAATCACTTGAACCCAGGAGCTGGAGGTTGCAATGAGCCGAGATTATGCCACTGCACTCCAACCTGGTGACAGAGCCAGACTCCGTCTCATCAAAAAACAAAACAAAACAAAACAAAAGTCGGTCAAAACAGTCGGTCCTCGTTTTTGTGGGTTCTGCATCTACAGATTCAACCAACTATGGATCAAAATATTTGGAAAAAACTATAAAAAATAACACAATTTAAAATACAGTATAACAACTATTCACATAGCATTTACATGGTACTATGTACTATAAGTAATCCAGAGATGACTTAAAGTATATTGGAGAATGTGTGTAGATTATATGCAAATACTGTGCCATTTCATATAAAAGACTTGAACATATGTGGATTTCCCATGGTATCCATGGGAGTCCTGAAACCAATCCCTTGTGGGTATTGAGGGATGACTATGTATAAAATACGATTAAGTAATACACATACAAATATCTTAAGTATTTGTAAATGTTTTGAACACCTACGTTAGTGGAAGATTATAGAGGTTTTGAAAAATAAAAAGCCTATCTTAACAATAGTTATTCTTCTGGAATTCTTCAAAGCCAGGATATTTTAGAATCCATAAAACATCTGTTTATTGTGACAGTTATGTAAAGGGTCAATGGCTGTAAATCAGTGAAGTAACTCTAGTGGAATGTGAATGTAGTAGATAAAAGATACCTTTTATCTACTGAACTTATGTTTTTAAAAACCTGTTTAAAGGCTTGGACTTCCAAATACACTCTGATCATATTAGTAATTTTTTAGTTGACCACTGTAAGCATTTGCCAATAACTAGTATTAATGTAGTGGACCCAGAATCCCATTTTGCTTGTGCTGCTCTTTTTATACCCTCTCTTTTTAAATGAGGTGTCATTCACCATCCTTGACAACCATTTTATCCAATCTAAAGCTGCTGCAGGAGAACCACCTGCTGAGCGTCACCTGGAGGTTCTCCCTGTTTAAGTTATGAGGCTTATGCTCTGACCGAGGGAACTTTATCCACTTATGACCCCCAAATTAATTTAAGATGTAGGATTTGATTTATCAGGCTTACATGTTAGTTCCTAGTTGTCCAGGTATCTGTTTCTGGTTCCAGATATAGCCATAGATGTGGTAACAATTCTAATCAAATTTATGTGCTTTGCTAAGGATTTTGAAATTGAAACTTAGGTCACTTTTCAAAGAAAGGCCCTAATCTCTGAAATTTCCCTCTGTCTACTGTTCCTAGAAGATCCATATTTGTTGACCATCAGGTTAGTGTTAAAGGTAATCTTTTAAGCTTCTAATTGCAGAGTTATATAAATTATACATGCCTGTTCTAAATTTTGTAAATGGTTGTATAATCAGGGTTTGCCATGGCAAAGATTGTGGTTCCTAAGCCCATTTCTGGACCAATTACTGCCCCAAGGTTTATTTTCTCAGAGTTGTTTCCTTCTCAAAGAAAAACATGTAAAAATTCTTGCACACTAAAGTGTTAAAGCTTTAATGTGCTAACGCATTGTCAAGAATACTACATTGGAATTTTAAAAGGATAAGTAGTAGAAGCATGACTATGCTTAACACAAAGTATACTCATGCACTGCATAACAACGTTTTGGTCAACCACAGACTGCATGTACAATGGTGATACCAAAGATTATAATACCTGTTTTTTTCTGTACCTTTTTTTATATTTACACATTTTTAGATGCACAGATACTTACCATTGTGTTACAGTTGCCTGCAATATTCAATATAGTAACCTGCTGTACAGGCTTGTAGTCTAGGAGCAATAGGCTATACCATATAGCCTAGGTATACAGTAAGCTATATCATCTAGGTTTGTGTAAGTACATTCTGTGATGTTGCACAATGAAATCACCTAGCAATGCATTTCTTAGAACCTATCTCTATGGTTAAGCAATGCATGACTGCAGTCACTTATGTAACCAGCCTGGCTGCTGTGCTATGGAAATATAGAGCAGATTTGGCCACCAGCTATCCTGCCTGCCAGTAAGCTGTAGTTGATTACCCTGCTGACCAGCGATGTGTATAACTTTTGAGGGTTTTTTTTTTTAATGCGTATAACTTTCTTTTTTTTATTTTTTGAAACAGGGTCTGGCTCTGTCTCTCAGGCTGGAGTGCAGTGGCATGACCTCGGCTCATTGCAACCTCCGCCTCCCAGGTTCAAGCGATTCTCCAGCCTTAGCCTCCCGAGTAGTTGGGATTACAGGTGCCTGCCACCACACCCAGCTAATTTTTGTATTTTTAGTAAAGATGGGGTTCTACCATGTTGGCCAAGCTGGTCTTGAACTCCTAACCTCAAGTGATCCACCTGCCTTGGCCTCCCAAAGTGCTGGGATTACAGGCATGAGCCGTCACACCCAGCTTTGATTTGTATAACTTTTAAGGGTTTTTTTTTTTTTTTTTTTTTTAAATACATGTGAAACCAGATAGCACAGGGCCCAATACTTTTTTTTTTTTTTTTTTTTTTTTTTTTTTTTTGAGATGGTGACTTGCTCTCTCGCCAGGCTGGAGTGCAGTGGTGCAATCTCGGCTCACTACACCCTCCGCTTCCCAGGTTCAAGTGATTCTCCTGCCTCAGCCTCCCGAGTAACTGGGACTACAGGCGTGCGCCACCACGCCCAGCTAATTTTTGTATTTTTAGTAAAGTTGGGGTTTCACCATGTTGGCCAGGATGGTCTCGATCTCTTGACCTCGTGATCCACCAGCCTTGGCCTCCCAAAATGCTGGGATTACAAGCATGAGCCACCACGCCTGGCTGCCCAGTACATTTTAATGATTACAAATTAATAGTTTAATTGTCCATTGATGATGAAAATTATGCATGTGAAGTTTGGTGAGGTCTACTGTAAATATGCATTACTTTAAAGATGACTTTCTTTTGAAGCTCGTTTGATATAGTCATCGTTGGTGGCGGAATTGTGGGGCTTGCCTCTGCCAGAGCACTCATCCTGCGACATCCATCACTTTCTATTGGTGTTCTGGAAAAGGAGAAAGATTTAGGTATGTATATAATCAAAGTTGTTCTTTGGGCTTACTTGGGCATCTGCTTATTTTGTCTGTTCTGAATCTTTCATGCTGAATGTCAGTGTTAGTATCTTAGTTTGTGTTCTAAAAGCAGAGTGTGGGACAAGGACATGGCTATAGGTTATTTATTTGAGAGGTTAAAGCACAGTGTGGGACAAAGAGGACATGTTTATAGGTTATTTATTTGAGATGTTATCTGAGGAAACAGGAGTGAGGGGGTGAGGAAAGTAAGACAGGGAGGGAGGAAAAGACATGAGAACACATCAAGATTGCTGTGGTGAGCTCGATTCCACCAGAACCTCTGAGGAGCAGTATAATGTCTCCCAGGATTGTGCTCACGTATCCATCAGCTCCTGTCCCTATTGGTTGAGGATTGCTGCTGGTGATGTTGAGCACCCTGTGCCTTTCTCTAAAAAAGTTAGCAGAGGCCCCAAGGCAGAGTGCAAAGAGATGTAGTGGGCCCTTGAAGTGGTGTGCTGGTAATGAGAGGTAAGTTTGTGCACCAAAGTTGTAGTTGAAATCAAGAGACGGACTGGAGGGATGCGACATGGATACCAGGGATGACTGTGAGAAGAAGCTACCAGTTATCTGAACGAATTCAGGCAGAATTTTACATGATGTGGTCTCTAATAGCTTCAACTATTAGTTTGTTCTCTTACCTCTTATGTTTTGTATGAATCATGTACTTACTCTTATACCCTGTTTGTCTTGTTCTGTAGCTGTTCACCAGACTGGACATAACAGTGGTGTCATACATAGTGGAATTTATTATAAACCTGAGTCTCTGAAAGCCAAATTATGTGTACAAGGTGCAGCCCTTCTCTATGAATACTGTCAGCAAAAGGGAATTTCCTATAAGCAGTGTGGCAAGGTATGGCATTTTACCAGAGCCTTGACTGATTTCCAACTAGCGTTTTCTTAGTGATGTTTAGTATTACATTTTTTAAAAATGTGGTATTTTGTTTCTTTGTATCTATGTAATTTTTGAAATCTAATCTTAGGGAAGAACTAAAAAAAGATGGTGTGACTTTATGTAATTTTCTAAATAAAAGTTTTATTGACATATAATTTATGCACCATACATTTCGCCCTTTTAAAGTGCACAGATCAGTTTTTAGTATACTCACAGAGCTGAACAATCATCACCACTATCTAATTTTAGGCTTTTTCATCACCCCAAAAAGAAACCCCATATCCATTAACAGTCACTCCCCATTTCCACCTCCCCTGATGCTCTAGCAACCACTTTCTGTCTTTGTGGATTTGCCTATTCTGCACTTTTCATATAAATACCTTCATATGCTATGTGGTCTTTTGTGCTGACTTCTTTCACTTAGCATAATGTTGTCAAAGTTCATCCATGTTATAGCATGAATCAGTACTTCATGGCTTTTGTGGCTGAACAATATTCTATTGTATGGATATACCACGTTTTGTTTATTTGTTCATCAGTTGATAGACATGTGGATTGTTTCCACCTTTTGGCTGCTATGGATACTGCTGCTATGAACATTCATGTACAAGTTTTTGTGTGAACATATGTTTTCATTTATGTTGGGTATATACCTGGGAGTGGAATTGCTGGTTGTCAGGGTAACTCCATGTTTAACATTTTGAGGAACTGCCAAATGGTTTTCCAAAGCGCTGTACTATTTTACATTCCCACCAGTAATTAATTAGGATTCCAATTTTCCATGTCCTTGCCAACATCTATTTTGATTTGTCTTTTTTATTTTAGCCATCCTAGTGGAAGTTTTGATTTGCACTTCCCTAGGGATAATGATGTTGAGTGTCTTTTATTTCTTCCTTTTTAGAAAATAGTTCTATTTTCTAAATATTAGCCAGATACTGTGGCTAATGCCTGTAATCCCGGCACTTTGGAAGGCCAAGGCTGGAGGATCACTTGAGCCCAAGGGTTCGAGACCAACTCAGGCAACATAGTGAGACCCCATCTCTACAAAAAATTTAAAAAGTTATCCAGGTGCGATGGTGCACACCTATAGTCCCAGCTACTTGGGAGGCTGAGGTGGGAGGACTGCTTGAGCCTGGGAGATCGAGGCTGCAATGATCCATGATCATGCCACTGTATTTCAGCCTGGGGGACAGAGCGAGGCCTTGTCTCAAAAAAAAAAAAATTAAAATTATTACTTTTTAACTTTATTTCTTATTTAAAAGTTGAGACGGGATCTTTCTTTGTTCCCCAGGCTGGTCCCAAACTCCTGGCTTCAAGCACTCCTCCTGCCTTGGCCTCCTAAAGTGCTGGGATTACAGGTGTGAGCCACTGTGCCTGGCCTAAAATTATTTTTTAATTGACAAAAACTGTATATATTTATCATGTACAACATGTTGTTTTGAAGTATGTATACGTTGTGGGCCGGGCACGATAGCTCACGCCTGCCTGCAATCCCAGCACTTTGGGAGGCTGAGGCAGGTGGATCACATGAGGTCAGGAGTTTGCGACCAGCCTGGCCAACATGGTGAAACCCCATCTCTACTAAAAATATAAAAATTAGCCAGCTGTGGTAGCACACACCTGTCATGTCAGCTACTTGGGAGGCCGAAGCACGAGAATTGCTTGACCCTGGGAGGCAGAGGTTGCAGTGAGCCGAGACCTCACCACTGAATTCCAGCCTGGGCAACAGAGTGAGACTCTGTCTCAATAAGTATGTGTACATTGTGGAATGGCTAAATCAAGCTCACCAACATATGCATTACCTTTCATACTTATTTTTTTTTATGATGCAAAGACTTAAATCTACTCTCTGAGCAGTCTTCAAGAATATAATACGTTATTAACTACAGTCAACATTTTGCGTAAAAGATATCCTGAACTTACTCCCCTTACTTAACTGAAATGTTGTGTCCTTTAACAAGTATCTTTCCATACCACCCCTGCCTCCCTGCCACCCCCAGCCCCTGGTAACCACCATTCCACTCTCTACCTCTGTGAGTTCAACTTTTTGAGATTCTACATATAAATGAGATCATGCAGCATTTATCTTTCTGTGCTTGGTTTATTTCACCTAAGATAATGTCCTCCAGGTTCATCTCTGTTGTCATTTGTGGCATGGACCATTTGTGACAATAGAGATGAACATGGAGGATATTATCTTAAGTATTTCTCATTATCTTAAAGATTTTCTCCTTTTTTAAGGATGACTGGTATTTTGTTGTGTATCCGCCCAACCCGGCCTCCCACAGTGTTGGGATTACAGGCATGAGCCACCACGCCTGGCCTGATCATATGGTTTTTGTCCTTCATCTTGTTGATACGATGTGTCACATTGATTCATTTACATATGTTGAACCATCCTTGGCATCCCTGGGTTAAATCCCACTTGGTCATGATGAATGATCTTTTTAATGTGTTGTTGAATTTGGCTTGCTAATATTTTGTTAAGGATTTTTGTATAGTGTTCATCAGGGATATTGGCCTATAGTTTTCATTTTTTTGATGTGTCTTTGTCTGGTTTTGGTATTGGTACTACCAGCCTCATGGAATGTGTTTGGAAATATTTCCTCCTCTATTTTATGGAATAGTTTGAGTAGGGTTTGGTATTAGTTCTTCTTTAAATGTTTGGTAAAATTTAGCAGTGAAGCTATCAGGTTCTGGGCTTTTCTTTACTGGGAGACTTTTTATTATGGCTTCGCTCTTATTGCTTGTTATTGGTTTGTTCAGGTTTTGGATTTCTTCATGGTTCAATCTTGGTAGGTTGTATGTGTCCAGGAATTTATTCATTTCTTCTAAGTTTTCTAATTTATTGGCATATATATTTGGTCATAGTAGCCTTTAACAATTTTTTGAATTACTGTGGTATTGCTTGTAATATCTCCTTTTTCATCTCTGATTTTATGTATCTGGGTCTTCTCTTTTTCTTAGTCTGACTAAAGATTTGTCAATTCTATTTATCTTTTCAAAAAACCAACCTTTCATTAATCTTTTGTATTGTTTTCTTTGTTTCAATTTCATTTATTTCTGCTCTGATCTTCATTATTTCTTTCCTTCTACTAATTTTGCATTTGGTATGCTCTTGCTTTTCTAGTTTTTTTTAAGATGCATTGTTAGATTATATGAAGTTCTACTTTTTTGATGTAGGTGCTTATAGCTATAAACTTTCCTGTTAGTACGGCTTTTGCTGTTTCCCATAGGTTTTGGTATGTTGTGTTTCTGTTTTCATTTGTTTCATTTAGGAGCATATTGGTTTTGTTTGCTTGTTTATTTTTTTTAGATAGAGTCTCACTCTGTCTCCCAGGCTGGAATATAGTGGCACTATCACAGATCACTGGAGCCTTGACCTCCCAGGCTCAAACAGTCATCCCACCAGCCGGGCGTGGTGGCTCATGCCCATAATCCCAGCACTTTGGGAGGCCGAGGCAGGGGGGATCACCTGAGGTTGGGAGTTCGAGACCAGCCTGACCAAGATGGAGAAACCCCGTCTCTACTAAAAATACAAAATTAGCTGGGTGTGTTGGCGCATGCCTGTAATCCCAGCTACTTGGGAGGCTGAGGCAGGATAATTAATTGCTAGAACCTGGGAGGCAGAGGTTACAGTGAGCTGAGATCGTGCCATTGCACTCCAACCTGGGCAACAAGAGTGAAATTCTGTCTCAAAAAAAAAAAAAAAAAAAAAGTCCTTCTACCTCAACCTCTGGAGTAATGGGGATCACAGGTGCACCACCATGCCTGGCTAATTTTTTTTTTTTTTTTTTTTTTTTTGAGATGGAGTCTTGCTGCCACCCAGCCTGGAGTGCAATGATGCCATCTCAGCTCACTGCATCCTCCACCTCCTGGGTTCAAGCAATTCTTCAGCCTCAGCCTCCCAAGTAGCTGCGACTACAGGTGCACACCACCACGCCTGGCTAATTTTTGTATTTTTAGTAGAGATGTGGTTTCACCTTGTTAACTAGGCTGGTCTCAAACTCCTGACCTCAAGTGATCTACCCACCTCAGCCTCCCAAAGTGCTGGGATTACAGGCGTGAGCCACCATGCCCCATCATTTTGTTGTTGTTGTTGTTCTTTTTTTTTTTTTTTTTTAAAGTTAGGATCTCCCTCCATTGCTCAAATTGGTCTCAAACTCCTGGGCTCAGGTGCTCAAGTGATTTCTCACCTTGGCCACCTAAAGTGTTGAGATTACAGGTGTGAACCACCATGCCTGGCCAGCAGCATATTGTTTAATTTACATGTGTTTGTATAGTTTCCAAAATTCCTCTTGTTATTGATTTCTAATTTTATTCCATTGTGGTCAGAGAATATACTTGATATAATTTCATTAAAAAAAATTTTTAAAGACCTGTTTTGTGGCCCAACATATTGGTCTATCCTTGAGAATGATCCACGTGCTGGAGAGAAGAATATATATTCTGTGGCTTTTGGATGAAACTGTCTGTAAATATCTATTAGGTCCATTTGGTCTGTAGTGCTCAGTAGTTTATTCTTTGTGATGCTTTTGTGAGAATTGTTCTCCTAATTTCATTTTTTGTAATTCATTGCTAATGCATGGAATATGATTGATTTCTGTATGTTGATTTTTTTTTTAATCCAGTGACCTTTCTGAACTCATTTTGTTCTAATTGTGTGTGTGTCTGTCTGTCTGTCTATGAATTCCTTAGGCTTTACTATATGCAGGATCATGTCATCTGCAAATAAGTTTCTTTTCCAATTTAGATGTCTTTTACCTACTTATTCTGCTTACCTGATTTCCACGGGTGGAAGCTCCAATACTGTGTTGAACAGAAGTAGTAAAAGTGGACCTTCTTGAATTGTTCTTGATCTAATGGAGAAGCATTCAATCTTTTACCCTTAAGTTTGATGTTAGTTGTGGATTCCCTTTATCAGATTAAGAAAGTTTCTTTCTGTTCCTAGTTTGTTGAGTGTTTTCTATCATGAAAAGGTGTTGAATTTTCTCAAATGCCTTTTCTGCTTCTATTGAGGTGATCATGTGGTTTTTATCCTTTATTCTGTTAATGTAGTGTATTAATACATTTTTGGATGTTAAATTGATTTTACATTCCTGTGATAAATCCCTCTTGGTCATGGTGTAAAATCCTCTCTATATGTTGCTGCATTCAGTTTATTAGTATTTTGTTCAGGGTTTTGCATTAATATTTTTAAGGGATATTGGTTTGCAATTTCTTACGATATTTGGTTTTGGTAAAAGGCAAAATACTTTTTCTTTCTGAAGAGAAACCAGAGCACTGGTTGTAGTATCAAACTAATATTGGCCTCACAGAATTAGTTAGGAAGTGATTCTTAGTCTTCTGTTTTTTGGAGGAGTTTATGAAGAATTAGTTTTTTTTTTTTTTTTTTTTTTTAACATCTGGTAGCATTTGTGAATAAAGCCTCTCAGCCTGGGCCTTTTTTTTTTTTTTTTAATGTGGGAAGTTTTCAGTCACTTCATGTGTTACAGGTTTATTAAGTTTTTCTTGTCGAATCAGTTTCAGAACTTTGTGTTTTTCTAATAATTTGTTCATTCCATCTAGATTTTCTAATTTGTTGCCATACAATTGTTCATAGTGTTCTTTTATAAGTCCTTTTATTTCTGCAATGTTGGTAGTCATGTCCCTTCTTTGTGTAAGTTTTTTTTTTTTGGAGACAGGATCCCACTTTGTCACCCGGGATGGAGTGCAGTGGCACAATCTTGGCTCTTTGTAGCCTTGACCTTCTGAGCTCAAGTGATCCTCCCACCTCAGCCTGCTAGTAGCTGGGACTACAGGTGCACACCACCACACTCAGCTAATTTTTTTGTATATTTTTTTTTCTGTGTGTCTAGATTCCATCTAAATCTAGATGGAATGAGTCACCATGCCTGGCCCTTATAATTTTTAAGAATAAAAACTTATTGTTACCATTAAAGATGCTGGGTGTGGTGGCTCACGCCTGTGATCCCAGCACTTTGGGAGGCTGAAGTGAGTGGACCACCTGAGGTCAGGAGTTCCAGACCAGCCTGGCCAACATGGTAAAACCCCGTTTCTACGGAAAATATAAAAATTAGCTGGGCATGGTGGTGGGCACCTGTAATCTCAGCTACTTGGGAGGCTGAGGCAGGAGAATCGTTTGAACCTGGGACACAGAAGTTGCAGTGAGCTGAGATCCTGCCATTGCACTCCAGCCTGGGTGACAAGAGTGATACTAAAAAAAAGATGCTTTGAGGAAAAAAAAAAATTGTAGGGCTGGACTCAGTGGCTTATGCCTGTAATCCTAGCACTTTGAGAGGCTGAGGTTGGCAGATTACTTGAGCCCAGGAGTTTGAGACCAGTCTGGGCAATGTGGTAAAACGCTGTCTCTACTAAAAATACAAAAAATTAGCTGAGTGTGGTGGCACATGCCTGTAGTCCCAGCTTCTAGGGAGGCTGAGGTGGGAGAATCACTTGAGCTTGGGAAGTCAAGGCTGCAGGGAGTCATGAATGGGCCACTTCACTACAGCCTGGGCAATGGGAGTGAGACCCTGTCTCAAATAAATAAATAAATAGAAATTTAAAAAATAGAAACAAATTTTTTGAAGAGACAGAGTCTTGCCCTGTTGCCCAGGCTGGAGTGCAGTGGCACAGTCACAGCTCACTGCAGCCTTGAACTCCTGGGCTCAAGTGGTCTTCTTGCCTCAGCCTTTGAAGTAGCTTGGATTATAGACATGAGCCCCTGTGCATGGCCACATTTTAAAAAATAATTCAGTAAAATGGGCCTGACATAAGTGAAAAAGGCAAGGTATAAAAGTCCAGTTTCAGTTTTTCTCATTGAGTTGTAAGAATTCTTTACATATTCTAAATACAAGATCTTTATCAGCTACGTGATTTGCAAATATTTTTTCTCATTGTGTGGGTTATCTTTTCAATTACTTGATAGAGTCCTTTGATTCCACTTCTGTTTTTAAGGTTAATTATTTATTGATTTAAGCCTTTATACCTTGATTAAAAGTGTCACCTCATGAAATTTGGTTGCCTCTTTGGTATGAAATAATGACTTGTGAATTCTAATATACCTTCAAATATGCACCTGTGTTTTCCTTTGCCCCTTTCCTTAAGTAAAGAAAAAACTGTACCTCAAACAGATATTTTTCCCATAAATAAATAGAAAATAAGTTGATGAATTTACTGTTTTTCCCCTTGCAACAGAATGTATTAGTAAATACTTTATAATGTATTCCAAAAATAAAAGGGATTGTCTTGTCAGTTATATTCCATTACATTCAATACCAGTTGTCTTTCTGATGTGCTGATATTTTACATTTTCCTGAAGAAATAAGGAGGCCATTCTGTTTTGGGGGGGGCGGTGGTGGGGAAGTAAAGTCCAAGCAACTTATGCTTCTCTCCCTTCTGGGATTGAGAATGTGGTAGTGATGAGTTGCTTATGACCAAGATGCACATAGAGACTGTGGTAACAGAAGTGGAAATTGAGGCTACATTGCACTTTTAGGGAAAATTTGTTTTTATGCCATTTTCTTAAGACAACTTTTCTTGGTGGAGGAAAAAAATAGTCATGAAGAAAGGAAGAATTAGATATGTGAAGAAAAAATAATTAAAAAAAATTAACCTCGTTTGGGTCATACGATAGTTGATGATTTTCCACTGACTTATCTTTCATCACTGATGATACATTGACCTCTATCAATGCTCCTCACCCTTTTTTTTTTTTTTTTTTTTTTTAAGCTTATAGTAGCTGTTGAACAAGAAGAAATTCCCAGACTTCAGGCCTTGTATGAGAGAGGCCTCCAGAATGGTATCCAGGGCCTGAGGCTGATCCAGCAGGAGGATATAAAAAAGAAGGAGCCATATTGTAGGGTAAGTGATTAACTAGCTTCAAAGGGATGTTTTTATTTAGAGCTTAGTCCTGTGACATGGAGGCTGAGGGTGAGTTTATAGGAGGCAGGAATAATGTAAAATCAGTCAGATAATCCTGTCACAGAAGTAGTGAAGTGACAGACACAAGAGGGCATTGCCACAAACTCTGGACACCTGATTTCTTTCTCTGTGAGAAAATACCAGGTGTGAGCAACATGAACAAAGACAGGAGGAGGCCTGAGACCACATGGCATGTTTGGAAAACACTGAGCAGTGAGGTGTGATTGGGAGCATTGAGTATATAGGGAAAGATAAGAGATGAGACTGAAAAGGCAGGGTTAGGCCCACATAAAGGGCTTGGCATTCATGCTAATAACATTGAAGTTTATCCAGTAGGCATGGGGAGCCATTGAACATTTTTGGAGGAGGGCAGCTGTAGTGTCTGATCTATATCACAGGTGGATAAGGCTGGCATGAATTTGAAGAGTAGCTTGTAGACTGTCTTCCTTAAACTTGCCATAGGGAAAAAAACAGATCTTTGTTCATGAAAGAGACAGGAATAGTAATATAACAGTTATTCTGCATGTTAACTTTCACTGATAACCTTTCAGAGACTGTTAGTCCAACTTCGCAGTTTCACCGACTGTTCCAATGAATGGCTAATTTTCTCCTGTGGGTAGAAATTTAACTGTCCAATAGCTGGACTTCCGGAACGTGTCTCAGAGAATGTGACCTTGAACTCGCTATCAGGCAATGCTTTTTAACTTGGTTTAGAGAAACACTATGGGAAATAGGCTGGAAAATGTGTAGACTATTAGACCATTTATTTGTTCATCTACATCTCTCAGAGTGGCATGTCTACACTGCAGTGTTTTGTCTTCCCCATTCTACTCCTTGACCCCAATTACTGTCTTTGAATTGTGCTTTGGTTTTATGGCATCAGCCTATGGAGAAGGTCATTGTGTCAATCACTGTGACCTCCATTGTGAGGATGTGATTGAGGACATAAGTTACTCACTCTGTTACACAACATCTTGCTCTGAGAACCTGCAGGAGACATTTCTCTCAGATCTTAGTTCTGAGAATAATTTTATTCTTCCTGACCACAGTTGGCTTGTTTTTATCTTATGGACATTGAGTGATTTAACTGATTGCATTGCCCTGTGTACTTTGGCTGCAAGGAAGCTCAGAGACACATTTGTGCCCTACTCCTGCCAGATATCTAGGGCCTTAAACACACATTTTTATTTTTGTATACTAACTTCCCTCTTCATTTCATCTTACCTTTCCACCCTCCTTTTCTGTCTACCCTAATTTCTTGGAACCATAACGTACAATGGAAATTATAAATGGATAGCTTAGTGAATTTTCACAAAGTGTGACCAGCACCCAGGACAACAAACAAATGTTACCAACCTCCCAGTACTCCCCTCATGTCCTTCCACTGGGACGTTTCCCCTAAGAGTAAACACTGTCCTGACTTCTTACATCATAGGTGGTTGAATTTTAGGTAAGTAGAATGGTATAATATGTGTTCTTTTGTATCTGAACTTTTTTTTTTTTTTTTAAGACAGGGTTTTGCTGTGTTGCCCGGGCTGGAATGCAGTGGCACAGCATTATTATAGCTCACGGTAACTTTGAACTCCTGAGCTCAAATAATCCTCCCACTTCAGCCTCCCGAGTAACTGGGACAACAGGTGTGTGCTACCACATCCAGCTAATTGTTTTTTAAAAAAACTTTTTAATTAAATTTTTTGTTAACCCAAGCTGGTCTTGAATTCCTGGGCTCAAGTGATCTACCCATCTTGGCCTCCCAAAGTGCTAGGATTACAGTTGTCAGCCATCATGCCCAGCTGTGTCTGGGCTTCTTAAGTTCAATATTGTTTATTAAATTCATCCATATTGTTACATATATTTGTAGTTTGTTTGTTGTCCTTGCTGTATACTGCTATGAATGTAGCATGGTTCATTCTACTGTTGATGGGCATTTGGATAGTTTCCAATTTGGGACTCTTCCAAAAATTGCTGCTATGAAAATTCTAGTACATATGTTTTAGTGAGCATGCATACACGTTTTTATTGGGTATATACCTATGAAGGAACTTGCTAGTTTGCAGTTTATGGATATGTTTAGCTTTGGCAGGTATTCCAGAGTTTTCCAAAGTGTTTGTCCCAATTTATACTCTCATGACCGTTCCAGTGCTCCATATCCTCAACCAACACTTGGTATTGCTTATTGATTTTATTTTAGCCATTCTGGTGGGTATGTAGTAGTATCATATTATGATTTTAATTTATATTTCCCTGTGGATTCACACATTTATGCACCTTTATATGTATTTATTGACCATTTGGATATTTTATTTTGTGAAGTACCTGTTTGAGTCTTTTACCCACTTTTCTATTGGGTTGACTGTCTTTCTTATAATTATTAATTATTCATTTTAGGACATATGTAGTCTGGATATGAGTCTTTTGTTGGATATATATATATGTATATACACACACGCACACACACAAACTGCATATCACAAATATCTCCTCCTACTCTGTAACATGTCATTTTATTTTATTTTATTTTTTTGGAGAAACAGGGGGTCACTCTGTCACCCAGGCTGGAGTGCAGTGGTGTGATCACAGCTCACTGCAATCTTGAACTCCTGGGCTCAAGCAATCTTCCTGCCTCAGCCTCCTGAGCAGTTAGGACTACAGGTGTGTGCCACCACACCCAGCTAATTTTGTATTTTTGTATTTTTGCAGAGATGGGGTCTTGCTATGTTGCCTAGGCTGGTCTCAAACTCTAGGGCTCAGGTGATCCTCCTGCCTTGACCTCCCACAGTGCTGGGATTGCAGCGTTTCACTTTCCTAATATTGTCTTCAGATTAATAGAAATTCTTAATCTTAATGTTACCAATTTATGCCTATGTTTGTTTTTTATGGTTAGTGTTTTTTGCGTTTTAGTTAAATTTTCTGGATGCATTCAAAGACTTTGTAAGAGAAATAAAATAAAATAGAAAAAAAAAGAAATCTTTGCCTAGCCCAAGGTCTAGAAGATATTCTACGTGTTTCTCTAAAAGTTTTATTGTTTTACGTTTCACATTTAGATCTGCAGTCCATTTGGAATTGATTTTTATATATGGTATAAGTTAGGGGTCAAGGTATATTTTTTCCCCAAACGGATACCCAGTTGAGTCAGCATCACTTATCAAAAAACCATTATTTTCCCACTGTGCTGCAGTATTGCCTTTATGATATCAGATATGTGGTGGGTCTATGTCTGGACTCCATTCTGTTCCATTGCCTCTTCTGTGCTACTACCATAATGTTTAATTATAATAGCCTTTTTTTTTTTAATGGGGTTTCACTCTGTCACCCAGGCTGGAGTGCAGTGATGTGATCACAGCTCACCATGGCCAGCTAATTTTAAAATGTTTTGTAGAGACAGAGTCTCACCATATTTCCTAGGCTGGTCTCGAACTCCTGGGCTTAAGTGATCCACCTGCCTCGGCCTCCCAAACTGCTAGGAATACAAGCATGAGCTATAGTAGCTTTTTTTTTTTTTTTGAGACGGAGTCTCTCTTTGTCACCCAGGCTGGAGTGCAGTGCCACCATCTCAGCTTACTGCAACCTCCATCTCCTGGGTTCAAGCAATTCTCCTGTCTCAGCCTCTCCAGTAGCTGGGATTACAGGCACCCGCCAACATGCCTGGCTAACTTTTGTATTTTTATTTATTTATTTTGAGACGGAGTTTCACTCTTGTTGCCCAGGATGGAGTGCAATAGCGCAATCTCAGCTCACCGCAACCTCTGCCTCCTGGGTTCAAGTCATTCTCCTGTGTCAGCCTCCCGAGTAGCTGGGATTACAGACATGCACCACCAGGCCCAGCTAATTTTGTATTTTTAGTATAGATGGAGTTTCTCCGTGTTGGTCAGGCTGGTCTTGAACTCCCGACCTCAGATGATCCTCCAGCCTTGGCCTCCCAAAGTTCTGGGATTATAGGCATGAGCGCCTGGCCCTATAGTAGCTTTTTAATGGGCCTGAATATCTGGTAGAGTAAGGCCTTCAGTTTTTTTCTTCAACGTTGTCTTGGCTTTTCTTGGATCTTTACATTTCTACATGAATTTTGGAGTTAATTTGCTAAACTTCACAATATAACCTGTTATGATTTTGATTAAGGTTGCACTGAATCTGTATGTCTATGTGGAGACAATTTACATCTTTGTAGTAGGGAGTCTTCCAATCCTTGAACTTCATATATCCCTCCCTTTGTCTGGATCTGTTTTGATTTATTATATAATGTATTATGATTTTCAGGATATAAGTCTTGCATGGCATGTCTCTTACATTTGTGTCTACAAATAATTTGATGTTTTCTGATACTCATTAATAGTATTGTTATTTAAAGTTCATTTTTTATTTGTTTGTTGCAGGTATATGTGGAAATATAATTGATTTCTGACCTTGTATTCAACTTTCTAGTTAAATTTACTTATTGGTTCTAAATAATTTGTCTAGAAATTCTTTTGGATTTTTTATACCCAAACATTTTATCTCAAATAGTAACTATTTTATTTCTTCTTTTCTAATTCATATACTTGGTTGATCCAATGGTTAATCCTAGTTTGTATAGTTTTATATGTGTTTTTTTATTTTTACAAACTGCTTCATCCTTTCTGCAAAAAGATAAGATAAAAATGTATTTTTTCAAGTTCAGGATAAATAAAAGCTTAAAGGAAAAAAATATATATTTTTTCTCTTCATCTCTGGTTGTAAAGTTAAAGTTGGGTCAAAATATGCAAGATTTGTTGAATTCATGTAAAACTCCTAAGACGCTGATAGTACCCAGGAGTCTAAATAATGTTGAATGAGTTCTTCCTGCAGAGAAGGTTATAGCATCTTGGTCTCCAGCAAGCCACTATTCCTTTCCTGGCACCCAGTCAGGATAATCAAACTATTTTGCTTGTGGGATACACTAGGTCTTGTTACTTCCCTTTTCTCTCCTCAAATATTCCTTATTTCTCTGAGATAGTGAATTAGTGACTGATTTTTTTAAGTAGAATATTTTCATTGACCATCTTATTTTGGCCACCTGCTTATTTCACACTCTGAGCAAATTCTAAATGGTCAAAGTCAAGGTTGGCAAATTCTGTCCTGTGGGCCAAATTCATCTTGCCACCTGTTTTTGTATGGCCTGAAAGCTAAAAATGTTTTGTTTTGTTTTTTTTTGAGACGGAGTCTCACTCTGTCACCCAGGCTGGAGTGCCGTGGCACGATTTCTGCTCACTGCAACCTCTGCCTCCCTGAGTTCAGCAGTTCTCCTGCCTCAGCCTCCCGTGTGGCTGGGATTACAGACACATGTCACTATGCCTGGCTAATTTTTGTATTTTTAGTAGAAACAGGGTTTCACCATATTGGCCAGGCTATTCTTGAACTCCTGACCTTGTGATCGCCTGCCTTAGCCTCCCAAAGTGCTGGGATTATAGGCGTGAGCCACTGTGCCTGGCCATGCTAAAAGTGTTTTTTACATTTTAAGTGTGTTAAAAAAAATTAAAAGAAGAACATTATTTTGTGATGAATTAAAATTGTATGAAATTCGTCCAGGCGTGGTGGCATGTGCCTGTAATCCCAGCCACTTGGGAGGCCGAGGCAGGAGAATCGCTTGAACCCAGGAGGCGGAGGTTGCAGTGAGTGGAGATTGGGCCACTGCACTCAAGCCTGGGCAACAGAGCGAGATTCCATCTAAAAAAAAAAAAAAAAATTATATGAAATTCAAATTTCAGTGTCCATAAAGTTTTATTGAAATACAACCACAAATACTCATTTATGTATTGTCTGTAGCTGTTTTTGTGCTGAACAGCCTCATTGAGTAGTTGCAACAGAGATCATAAGCCTAGATAGTCAAAAATATTTACTATCTGTCTCTTATAAAAAAGGTTGCCTACCCTTGGTCTAAATAGCAGGTAGCTACTGAAGGACTTGAACAGAACACTGACAGTCAAAATGTACTAATTTAGCAAAGTTTATCAAATTTGAATATGTAAGATGGAACTGGACATGGGAAGAGGAGAACCAAAGCCACTTATTGTTATTTTTGAATTATCTGATTCCAGTAATTCTCAGACTTAAGGGAGTTTTGACATGTTATCCTTTAGTTTATCTTGTTGCATCCTTCCATTTTTTTAAATTAACTTGGATCTAGCATAAGGTGAGCACTATAATATAGCTGTTGAAAAGTCAAACAGACATAAGCTCCACTTTCACATCTGCCTCTTTAATGGCTGTTAACGTTGAGTAGGTTATAATCTTTCTAATCCTCAGACTCCTCCTTTGTAAAATGGAGATTGTTTTGAGAATTAAATGAAATACTATATATAAGGCATTCGGCTTATGTTAATCCCTTAAGAAATGGTAGATATTATTATATGCTTATTTAAACAATCCTAGTAAATTCAAATTGGTTTTGTTTGAAATATTTGGGGATGTTTTCACTTCTGCTTTCTTCAGCTTTTTTTCTGCCAGCCTCCTCTAAAGCCATAAAGCCAGCCTCCTCTGGTCAGCTCATTAGAGTGCTCTTTCTAAACCTTTGAATGAGATGCTCCCTGAATCATGAATTGTTAGTAAAGCTAATTAGATCTTTAAACTAAATTTGTTGTAATTTTGTCTTTTAACACACTCAATGGTTTTGTAATGCACCGTGTAGATAAGAAACACGATAATAGATTTTCCTGTTAAGATAATTAAGAATATTTAATTATGTGTATTCTTCCCCCAGTTTGTATTTCCCCTTTTCCTGATGTGTTACATTTATTATTTTATTCTTTTTATTTTCTTTAAGGCATATCAGTCTTTTTTAGAGTGAGATAGCCTATTTTAAAACAATGGAGAGAGATCCTGGCATATTATAAAACTAGGGTTGTGAATAATTGATATAAGGGCTGGTTGTTTAGACTGATGTTATGCTTCAGGGAAAAAAAAAATGCTAGTATTAAAATTAAGAAATTAGGAGGCTGTTACGTATGTGGGAGCAGAGAGTATATGGGAAATCTCTGTACTTTTGCTCAATTTTTTTATGAACTTAAAACTGCTCTTAAAAAAGAGTCTACTTAAAAAATTTAGATTAAACCCACTTCCTGTTTCTTAGCTATGCAGTCAGTGCATTACAAAACTGTTGAGTGTGTTAAAAGACAAAATTACAACAGATTTAAAGACCAAATTAGCTTTTTTTAGTGATTCATGAATCAAGGAGCATCTCATTCAAAGATTTAGAAAAGGCACTCTGATGAGCTGACCAGAGGAGGTTGGCCTTTATAGGCAGAAAAGAGCTGAAGAAAGCAGAAGCAGAGAACCACTGCACTCCAAATAATTTAATTGTCGAGTTTGAAAAACAGGATTACTGGTATCCTAGTGGTACTGAAATTTGGAGAATTGGTCTATTTGATTGTTGTCTGTTGTGTTGTTGTTGTTAAGGCTTTAGAGACAGAAAAAATTGGAACAGGAACCCATGATTTTTTATATTATGTATTACCTAAAGAAAAGCAGATTGGTTGTTTCAAAGTTACTTTCCTTATAAGGTTAAAACAGAGGCCAGGCGCAGTGGCTCACACCTGTAATCCCAGCACTCTGGGGGGCCAAGGCGGGCAGATCATCTGAGGTCAGGAGTTTGAGATCAGCCTGACCAATGTGGTGAAACCCCATGTCTACTAAAAATACAAGAATTACCCGGGTGTGGTGGCGCATGTCTGTAATCCCAGCTACTCGGGGGCTGAGGCAGGAGAATTGCTTGAACCAGGGAGGCGGAGGTTGCGGTGAGCTGAGATTGCGCCGTTGGACTCCAGAAAAAACAGAGAAGACTTCCTTATCAAGCTGGCTGAAACCAGCCTGTTTGGGAACTTGGCTGTTAGTTATCTCTTCTGATTTCTTAGGTCATATAAACAACTTGGTTTCCATCGGGTGAGGAGGAATTTTAGTGTGAGTGACTCCATTTTGGTTTGGTCTCTAGAGGCCTAATACAGAAGCTCAATGCAAAACAACGGCTTCCTATATATGTTATTAAACATGTCCTTCCTGAAAATAGACTAAATCTATTGCTGTTTCATAGCTTTATATGATTTTGATGGAATTTGATTGTGAACTAATATCAGAATTTCACATATTTTCAAAAAGCTAGAAAAAAGGATTTTGAATTTTTACAACACAAAGAAATGATAAATGTTTGAGGTGATTGATATACTAATTACCCTGATTTGATCGTTACACATTGTATACACATACTGAAATATCATTGTGTTCCATAAATATATACAACTATTGGCTGGGCGTGGTGGCTCATGCCTGTAATCCCAGTACTTTGGGAGGCTGAGGTGATTGGATCATTTGAGGTCAGGAGTTCGATGGCAAACATGATTAAACCCCGTCTCTACTAAAAATAAAAAAAATAGCCAGGCGTGGTGGGTGCCTGTAGTCCCAGCTACTTGGGAGGCTGAGGCAGGAGAATCGCTTGAACCTGGGAGGCAGAGGTTGCAGTGAGGCGAGATTGCACCACTGCACTCCAGCCTGGGCAACAGAGCGAGCCAGACTCTGTCTCAAAAATAAATAAATAAATAAATAGATAAATAAACAAACAATTATTATGTGTCAACTAAAAATAAGTTTCAAAAAATTTTTAAAAACACTTTCATTGATGTGCTCCTATCAAGTATTGCCTTGAAGGATGAAAGAATTGATAACCTCCTTCAAAAGGACATGCCAATTTTTAACACCTTTTAATTTTTATTTCCTTTGAAAAGTCTTTCAAATGTTAAGATTGGTATCAAAAAGAAAAAACGTACATCTGAGCTGCTGGCCCCATGATAGATTTGGTCATGAAAATAATTTAATTGTAGAGTTTGAAAAACAGGATTACTGGTATCCCAGTGATACTGAAATGTGGAGAATTGGTCTATCTGATTGTTGTCTGTTGTGTATACTTGTTAAGGCTTTAGAGATAGAAAAAATTGGAACAGGAACCCATGATTTTTTATATTATGTGTTACTGAAAAAAAAACTTTTCAGATGTTGTAAAGGTTATGGATGAGTCTGGATATTGTTTTCTGTACCTGATGATGTGACCATCACAGGTCCTTGGAATGAGGTCAGTGAGATATGTGTGCATAGGTAATGAAATTATATGTATTACACATACTTTTGTGTCTTATAAATGAAGAAACTGTTTGTTATTTTCCCAGGGTCAAACAGCTCCCAAAGAGTTCCCACCCCAAGATCTGACTGAGAACTGGTACTTTTTTCTGTTTGGTTCAACCAAAGGTTCTTTGATTACTATGTGCCAAATACTGTGTTAGACACTGTAGATAGATAAGAAGATGAATAAGCCGTGGCTGTCAACCTGAAGGAGGTTATAGTGTAAAAGAAGATATAACTTAATATAGCGATAAGTATTCTGATAGAGCTGGTACTCTCCTGTACCAATGTTAAGGGAATGCTTTTAGCTTAGTACAATTGTTTAAGAAACCCTCAGAGACAAACCCCCACTTGAAAGATGAATGAGTAAAATAACTTATAAAAGAGACATATTCTGCTTCTCTTTGAGGCCTCCACGATATACTTTATATGATTCTAAGTTGTAATCATTAGTGTTTACATGTGTTTAGGGATGGCAATATGTAGTAGAACATGTAGTTTGATTATTTTCTAAAGATGTTTTGAATAAAGTCCTTCCTTCCTCACCAACCTCACCACTGCTATATGATAAAATGTCACCACTGCTATATGATAAAATAGTGGATAAAATGTCCATGGTACAGGGTCACTTCTTTGTTTTCCGGGCCCCCTAGAAAGAAGTTTACCAGGGCAGCTCTAAAGGGTTTCTTAGACCAGGTCCCTTTAAGAAAACCAAGTATCATCAGGAAGAGGCCCTTGGAAAATTTTAAACTGCCACTGTAAACTTTGACTTGAGAGGATAGCTCTTTTTATTTTTTTTTTAAGTACTTCTTGCAGAGCATGGCTACCCCATAAGCAGTATGTCCAGAGTAGCTGAAGATAACTCTTGACTGCTCCCTCTCTGGGCAAATCCTCACTGCTACTTTGACCTCTGGTCTGCTTTTGCCATTTTATTAATACTGTTGGTGTTCCTCTGTATCCTGACTGAGATCTGCTCTCAACTTTCCCTGTCCTGCTTGCCTGGTTCTTGCCTGGTTCTGATCTGCCAAGGCCTCAGATTTCAATCTCTGACCTGCTGACCTGGACAGTTCATGCCCAACCTCCTGGGTGACAGACACAGCCAGCCTGTCCACCAATACCACCCCAACTTGGCAGCCTCTACCTTGCAGCTAGTCCCAGGCCAGAGCATTGGATCGCTTGGTTATGATGACTTTTTTCACCTTTCTACAACACACATGTATAGGTGAGGAACACCAACATCTTATGAGGAGGGGGAAAACCAAGACTAGAAAGAGAAAGAAAAGAAGGGACGCCTTCTAGGGAAGGTCTGGAATGGAGTAAGGGGGATCTTACGTGTTTAAACACAGCCCTCAAATTCAATCCTTCAGTAAATGTTTGAGTGTCCTCAGTGTGTCAGACGTTGTGCTGGGTAATGGGAGCATAAGATGAATAAGGAAGCTATTTGAAATTGTAAAAAACAATTGATCGAGAATGAAGCACTTTTACAGAATGTTTTTATCCCTCTGTTATACTTGTCACGTAATTTTATGCTAGGTAAGGAAGTTTTCATGGACTAATCTCTTGGTATTATCCTAAGTGAGCTTCTAAGGTTATTGTACCCAAAATATTGTTTATAGGTTGAAGTTGAGTTATAGTTACTGACATGTGAATTTAGTCAATGACTAAGTCTTATGTTTATTGACTGTATCAAAACAGAAGGAATGATTTCGTATGCTTGGCAAATACTCTCGTATTCTAGAATTGAGACTGTCAGGAAAATGATGAAGTTTGCCAAACATTGCTTTTAGTTTGTTAAAAAAGAGACTGTTGATGTTTTGGGAGTCTTTACTCTCAGTGTGACCTGGTCATTAGGAAACATTGGTCACAGTTGGATAGCAAAGAGAAAATCTTTTTCTAAAGACGGAGTCTCTGTTGTCCAGGCTGGAGTGCAGTGGCGTGATCTTGGCTCACTGCAACCTCCGCCTCCGGGGTTCAAGCGATTCTCCTGCCTCAGCCTCCTGAGTAGCTGGGTCTATAGGCGCCTGCCACCACGTCTGGCTAATTTTTGTATTTTTAGTAGAGATGGGTTTTCACCATAATTGGCCAGTCTGGTCTCGAACTCCTGACCTTGTGATCCACCTGCCTTGGCCTCCCAAAGTGCTAGGATTATAGGCGTGAGCCACCGCACCTAGCCGCAAAGTGAAAATCTTCTAAGGGCCAAGCAGGTGAATGTGTTGGGGTAATGGTCAGGTGGTGAATACAAGAGTGAGATCTTTAGAATAGTATTATATCTGATATTATTTTAAAACCACAACAACGATAGTGCTGTGCTGGCCAAATGAGAGGATGGCAGAATTTATCAATAGCACTCACCTTCTGGATGTTATCCTGGATAGCAGGCTACCCTCTTGGGAAAATTGATTGGGAGAACTGATATACTGATATGCAAAAAAGGGCAACAGAAAATGGTGCTGTTAACAATGATCACCAAAATGTAGTCAGTACTTAGTGTGTGAAATTCTCCTCTTATCCTTTTCTTTAGAATTAGAAAAGGTCAATGACATGTTCAACATTTATTCTAAAAAAATAAAATAAGCATGTGTTATATAGGTTATTCACCTACAGATTGATGAACATTGATTTGGACATGTCTTTAGGGACAAAAACAGAAACAAACAAACAAAAACCAGTCTATTAATTTCTTGTATTACCTGAAGAAAAAGTTTGAGTTAACCACATAAAATCTCCATTCCATATTTGTAGTCTCAAAGATAGGGTCTGGGCAGCAAGTCAAAGCAATGCTCTGGAAACATTGTGAGTAGCTAGAACAACTCTTGAGTTCTTACCAAGTATGCACAACGTAGTATGTGCTACTGGGAAAAATCTCACTAGAGCTTATTTAAAACATAATTGTTTGATGATACGGAATTCAACTCAGAATCAGATATGAATCAAATCAGAATCAGGTATGGTGAGGGATAAATAAATGGAAAAACTCATTGTAGCAGCAAGAAAAGCTTGGCAAAATCAACTCCTCTAAAGGACAAAATTGTTTCTTGATTATAGAGATTTTGTTATTTAGCAAGTATTATTTCTCTTATCTGTTATCTTTTCATAATTCTGTTTCAGGGTCTAATGGCGATTGATTGTCCACATACTGGCATTGTGGACTATCGGCAGGTGGCTTTGTCATTTGCCCAGGATTTCCAAGAAGCAGGTGGCTCTGTCTTGACTAATTTTGAAGTAAAAGATATTGAAATGGCTAAAGAAAGCCCTTCAAGAAGTATAGATGGTAAGCTATCCTTGTCTTTTCTATTGAAAAGATCAGCCCTCCATATCCATGGGTTCTGCGTCTGTGGTTTTAACCAACCGAGGATGAAAAATATTTGGGAAAAAATAAATAAATAACAGTAGAACAATACATAATACAAATAAAAAATGTAGTATAACAAAAAATAGCATTTACATTGCATTAGGTATTGTAAGTAATCTAGAAATTATCTAAAATATCCAGAGTCTGTGCACAGGTTATATGCAAATGTTATATGCATTTTATATAAGGGACTTAAGTATCCTTGAATTTTGGTATTTGTGGGGTTCCTGCCACCAATCCTCCTTGGATACTAAGGAATAGCTGTACTTACAGTGATTTTTTTTTAATTGGGATATTTTTGGGGGTAGTACTGGTGGGAGAGCCACAAGGAGCTAAGCTAGAGTACGGTGCAGAACCAGAGGTAGGGGCAGAAGGGACAAGGATGAGACTGAATGTGAGAGAACTGGGACTCCTGGAGGGTCTTGTGCTGGTAGAACCAGACCCTGGTCCGACACTTCTGACTGGTGCTAAAATCTGAACTGCCAAGGCTGTTTATGGAAAATTCGTCTCCAAACACTTCCCTACCCTGTAGGTTAGAGTCAGCATCTCTTGACAATGCTTGTTAAAAATGCATTTTTTTCTCCTTGGGGCAGAGTCTTGCTCTGTCGCCTAGGCTGGAGTACAGTGGCGTGATCCCCGCTCACTGTAACCTTCGCCTCCCAGGCTCAAGTGATCCTCCCACCTGAGCCGTCCGAATAGCTGAAACTACAGGTGCTTGCCACCACCACACCTGGCTAAATTTTGTATTTTTCCTTTTTTTTTAATTTTAATTTTTATAGAGATGAGGTCTCACTGTGTTGCCCAGGCTGGTATCGAACTCCCGAGCTCAAGTGATTTTCCCTTCTCGGCCTCCCAAAGTGCTAGGATTACAAGTGTGAGCCATCGTGCCTGTCCCAGTTTTTGTATTTTTTGTAGAGACAGGGTTCCACCATGTTCCCTATGCTGCTCTTGAACTCCTGGACTCAAGTGATCCATCCACTTGACCTCCCAAAGTGCTAGGATTACAGGTGTGAGCCACTGTGCCTGGCCAATAGCTAACATTTATTAAGCACTTAGTGCTTTCCAAGTATTAACTCATTTGACTGTTAAAATTTTCTGTGGCAGGGTACCATTATTACTCACATTTTTTTAGGGTGAGAAAACTGAGACACAGAGAGAGTAAGAAACTTGGCCATGGTTGTACAAGTACTAAGTGGTGGAGTCTGGATTTCAACTCAGACAGTCTGTACCTAAAGCCCACATAGTTAATTACTGAACTATATTGGACCCACACCATGTTCCCCACAAGCCGAATAATGAGCAAGAATTTCAGATTAACAAAGATGTCAGGTGGAAAGCTTCACTGGTTTAAATGAAGACAGAAGAGTTTGAGAAATTGGTGGTTAGAATGAAGGAAAAAGACTGGCTGTGAAGCACAACAGGAAGGTGGAAGCTAAGAGGCTGGACTAGGAAAGTAGGATACCAAGGTAATTGCAGAGGGGAGGTCTAGGAAAGGGTTTCTTAATTCTGACGCTATTGATATTGGGGCCAGATCATTCTTTGTTGTAGGGGGCTATCGGTGCACTGTAGGATGTTTTGCAGTATCCCTGGCTTCTGTCCACTGGATGCCAGTACCATCACGCCCCCAAGTGATTACAATTAAAAATGTCTCTAGGCCAGGCACAGTGGCTCACGCCTGTAATCCCAGCACTTTGGGAGGCCGAGGTGGGCGGATCATGAGGTCAAGAGATCGAGGCCATCCTAGCCAACATGGTGAAACCCCGTCTCTACTAAAAATACAAAAAATTAGCTGGGCGTGGTGGCTTACGCCTGTAGTCCCAGCTACTCAGGAGGCTGAGGCAGGAGAATCACTTTAACCCGGGAGGCAGAGGTTACGGTGAGCCAAGATCATGCCACTGCACTCCAGCCTGGGCGACAGAGGGAGACTCTGTGACAAAAAAAAAAAAAAGGTGTCTCTAAACGTTGGCAAATGTTCCCTTAGAGTTGGGGGTGAAGGAGTCACTCCTGGTTGAGAACCATTGCTCTAGACTTACAGTTAGACTAGTTTGAACAACCAGGTATAGAAATAAACCAGTAGACTAAAAAAAGGACAAAGAACCATAAACTGAAGAATTTTGAAAGTTCCTATAAAACCAGAATTTTATAACTATGAATGATAATTTTTTTTTTTTAATTTTATTTATTTTATTGATTTTTTTTTTGAGGCAGAATTTCACTCTTGTCACCCAGGCTGGAGTGCAATGGGATAATCTTGGCTCACTGCAAACTCTGCCTCCTGGGTTCAGGCGATTCTCCTGCCTCAGCCTCCTAAGTAACTGGGATTACAAACATGTGCCACCCCATCCGGCTAATTTTGTATTTTTAGTAAAGACATGGTTTCACCATGTTGGCCAGGCTGGTCTTAAACTCTTGACCTCAGGTGATCTTCCTGCCTCAGCCTCCCAAAGTGCTGGGATTACAGGCGTGAGCCACCACACCCAGCTTGAATGATAATTTATTATACTCCTGGAAAGGAGAGAAAAAATTTTCATATGACATGACATTTCCTTTTTGGCTTGTCTATATATATCAACATGTAAATTAGTCTTCCAGTGTGCTAGACTTTACCACTCCTAAGGAACATATACCATTCTGGATAATTTTTTTTTTTTCTTTTTTTCTCCCTTAGAAGTCTGGACAGCAAATCTAATTGTGAAGTTAAAATTTTCAGAAGTACTTTGAGAGGCCAAGGAAGGAGGATCACTTGAGGCCAGGAGTTTAAGACCAGCCTGGGCAACATAGCGAGACCTGTCTCTACAAAAAATTTTTTTAAATTCCCTGGGCATGGTAGCACACACCTGTACTTCCAGCTACTTAGGAGGCTGAGGCAGGAGGATTGCTTGAGCACAGGAGTTTGAGGCTGCAGTGAGCTATAATCGCATCACTGCACTGCAGCCAGGGCAACACAGTGAGACCTTGTCTCAAAAAGAAAAATTTTTTTTTTTTAGAACTGAGGGTAGTGGCTCATGCCTGTAATCCGAGCACTTTGGGAGGCCAAAGTGGGTGGATCGCTTGAGCTCAGGAGTTCAAGACCAACCTGGGCAACATGGTGAGACCCCATCTTTACTAAACATAAAAAATTTTGTTTTAATTAAATAAAATAATTTTTTTTAAATTTGCAAAATCCTATGGGACTCAGATGTCCAGTTTACCGATACAACTATTCAGGTTCTGTATCTCTAAATGGCAAACGTAGTCAGTAGGAAAATTGGCAAACCTTGTGTCTCTGTGAAGAGTACAGGACTGAATTGATCCTTTTATTGACAGCTGTAAGTATGTCTGTATAAAGCAGTGACCTGGGAGGCACGGTGGCTCATGCCTGTAATCCCACAGTTTGGGAGGCCGAGGTGGGTGGATCACCTGAGGTCAGGAGTTCCAGACCAGCTTGGTCAACATGGTAAAAGCCCGTCTCTACTAAAAATACAAAAATTAACTGGGTGTAGTGATGCGTGCCTGTAACCCAGCTACTCCGGAGGCTGAGGCAGGAGAATTGCTGGAATCTGGTAGGCAGAGGCTGCAGTGAGCTGAGATTGCACCAGTGCACTGCACTCCAGCCTGTGCAACAGAGTGAGACTCTGTCTCAAAAAAAAAAAAAAAAAAGCAGTGACCGATGTGGCTCAGTCTTAGAGAGGTGTCAGTACCACCAAGGAGTAATTTCAAAAGAACTCTTTTGCTTGTATATTTCTTTTGTTTTTTTTCTTCTTTCCAGACGGCGTCTTACGCTATTGCCTAGGCTGGAGCGCAATGGCGCAATCTTGGCTCACTCCAACCTCCGCCTCTCAGGTTCAAGTGATTCTCCTGCCTCAGCCTCCTGAGTAGCTGGAAATATAGGCATGCATCACCATGCCCAGCTAATTTTGTGTTTTTAGTAGAGATGGGGTTTCATCATGTTGGTCAGGCTGGTCTCAAACTCCTGACCTCAGGTGATCCACCCACCTCAGCCTCCCAAAGTTTCAGGGTTACAGGAGTGAGCCACTGTGCTCAGCCTGCTTGTGTATTTCGAGAACCATGAAAGGGATCCAAGCTATCTTTTTAAATATCCTTTTTCTTCTTTTCTTCCTTCTTCTTCTTCTTTTTTTTTTTAATTATAAAAAGAGACAAGGTCTCACTATGTTGTCCATGCTTGTCTTGAACCCCTAAGCTCAAACGACCTGCCCACCTTGGCCTCCCAAAATACTGGGATTCCAGGCATGAGCCACCGTGCCTGGCCCAAAATGCAAATGTTAGCATCACCCAGACTTACTGAATCAGACTGTCTGGAAATAGCACCTAGTAATAAGCTTTTAGTGATTTTTAGACACACCCAAGTTTCAGAATGTCAGAATGACAGCCTAAGGTCATAAAATGACCTGGTCATTTGGAACTCCCCCCACCTCATGCCCAGCCCCCACACAGTTTAAGAGTGCAATTAAGAGTTTGTCTTGTTTTGCTTTGAGGGCATTAATTTTTTTTTGTCCAAATGATAGATTTTTGAGGCTTCTATTTGCTGTTGAGAAATTTGAAGGAGAAAAAAAGTAGTGTTCTGTTCTTTCTTCCTTGACAGGTTTTTAAGGAGATCTAAGCCATCTGAATCATTCTGTCTTTCTGAATTCTAAAATGATGAGCAAAATTGTTAAATAATTAAAGTTTTTTTAGGTAGGTAGCATAATAAACCAAATTTATGGTACAAGTAGATTATATTTATCTGCTCTATGTATGCTTTATAAAACTTTGAGATCCCGTGTATCTGAGTGGGAACTAATTTTAAAAATGGTCAGTTTTTTATTGGAAGTTTTTGTGTTGCGAGAACTCTTGCTTCTCTAAGCAATGTAGAACCTGCAAAGAATCCAGTAACCAACACATGGATGGCAAAGTTTCTCATATCATAGCTTTAGTTCTGTGGGAAAATACATACTGGTTTATGATGATCCATTATACAGTGTGGTTTCCAGGATTATAATAGCTATGTCTATGTTGGAGGTCAGGTGGGGTATGGTTTATAAGCATAGATTAGATGAGTTAAAACCAAGCTAAAAACATGCTGGAGTTTTATATGTTGTTAAGTATGAACTAGTTTCATTGTTATTTGGTAAAAAGTTTCAGAATGAACTGTAGGGTACAATCATAGTAATGACAGAAAAAAAGTTATTTAAGTTTGTTGCTAGTGTAATATTTCAAATAATATTGGCCTTTTGCTAAAAATAAATTTTTTACTTTTTTTTTTCAGGAATGCAATATCCAATCGTTATAAAGAATACAAAGGTAAAGATTCTTAAGCAAAACTGCTGGCTACTTTATTTCCCTCCCCTTTATTAAAAATTAAATTAACCCACAGGGCTGTATTTTAAGTTATTGAATGGCATTTATCTAATGTAAAAGTAATTCTGAGAGAATTTCTTTTAGGGATGTTTAACAGCTTTTATTCTAAGGAGAGTTTCAGCTTGGGAATGTCCTAATTAAGTGACTGTGCTGGCAAAGAACAGGATTATAAGCATATGGAGTGTTTAATTTTAAGGCAAAACTGATAGATATTTTATCACTCTGCCTACTGATCTCCACTAACTTATTAACTCTCTATAAATTAGAAGACTTCGGTAGAGGGAGTACACAGGTTTTCCAGAGGGAGATGGACTGCTTTTTTTCATCTTCACATAGACCTAAAGCAAGAACCATTGAATGGCATAGAAGCAGTGGACTCCCTGTAGGTTCACTGCATCAGGTTGTACTCAAGGGAGCAGAGTCATTAATGAGTGCTCTGGGATTTATTATAGAATAAGACCTTACACAATTGTGGAAGTTTCTGGGAAAGTGTAGATTCAGAAGAGAGTTGATGGATCAGTAATTGGGAAACAGAGCTGAATATGGAGCTAGAATTCACTGGACAGTGGGTATCTTTCTGTCACCTCTTTGGATTAGGATGACCTTCAGAGAATAATACCTGCTGATTTACTTCTGCTGCCAGATTATTATTATTATTATTATTATTATTATTAGTATTATTATTATTTTGAGATGGAGTCTCACTCTGTCGCCCCAACTGGAGTCCAGTGGCGCAATCTCGGCTCACTGCTAGCTCCGCCTCCCGGGTTCACACCATTCTCCTGCCTCAGCCTCCCAAGTAGCTGGGACTACAGGCGCCCGCCTCCACGCCCAGCTAATTTTTTGTATTTTTAGTAGAGACAGGCGTTCACCATGTTAACCAGGATGGTCTCGATCTCCTGACCTTGTGATCCGCCCACCTCGGCCTCCCAAAGTGCTGGGATTACGGGTGTGAGCCACCGCGCCCGACCCTCTGCCACCAGATTATATGCAGCTCCTGTTTTGACCAACTTTAAGTTGGAACCATGAAGAGAAGGGGATTCTGTCAAGCATAGTTCCTAGATTAACCAAATGGACACAGTACAAACCCCTACAGTCTACCCTTTGTCAACCTGACATCTGTCCACGCCCCTTATAACCTTATAATGATATTTAGCTTCCAAATAAAGACAGAAGTAAAAGTATGCTTCCACCTAACAAGGTGTAACTATCTTTCATAGGACTGAAGACATGCTAACTAACTCTCAAAAAAACAAACAAACAAAAACAAAAAAAACAAAGTCTACTTTATCCCTCCTGGGTTATGTTTAATTTTTACTAGCTGAGTTACACTCCCGCTTTGAGATCCTGTAACTTAAATACCAAGATATAAGGTTAACCACTATTTAAGCATTTTGTATTAGATAAGTAGTTCTCAACTAGAGGCAGTTTTACTTCTCAGGGAACATTTGGCAATGTTTGGAGACATTTTTGATTGTCACAACTGGGAGAGGGGAGGGGCACAGCAACTGGGATTTGGTAGGTAGATACCAGGAATGTTGCTAAACATCCTTCAGTGTGGGGAATAGGCCCCCAAAACAAAGAAATGTCTATCCCCCAAAGTCAGTAGTACTGAGGTTGAGAAACCCTGTGTTAAATAATGTGGAAATGGTAGAGATGAGTATATTAGTCTTCTCAGACTTCCATAACAAAATAGCACAAACTGGGTGGCCTAAAAAGCCCACAGATCTGGAGGCTAAAAGTTCAAGATTAAGGTGCTGGTAGGGTTGATTTTTGGCTTGTTAATGGCTGCCTTCTTACTATGTCCTCACATGGCCTCTTCTCTGTGTGCGCCCAGAAAGAGAGAGCATGATCTTGGGTATCTCTTCCTCTTGTAAGGACACCAGTGCTATTGGATTAGCCCCTACCCTTATGACCTAATTTAACCTTAGTTACCTCCCTAAAGGCCCTGTCTCCACATAAAATTCACATTAAGGGTTGGGGCTTCAATGTATGAATTGGGGTGTTGGGGGGGGCACAATTCAGTCTATAGCAATGGGAATAAATAAAGAATCAGGTAATGTATGGAGAAATGTATTTATTATTTTAAAGTAAGATATACTCAGATTATAACATCCCTCATTTCTGTAACTAGTCATGTGGCCATAGCCAATATTTATGATATCCTTCCCCTACTATGCATTTCATATTCTCTTTGCCTTTGGCAAGCATCTTAGCTGGTCATGGTTTCTAGTTTGGTGGTGTAGCTCACACTTTCATTCCTGAAGTCTATGCCATTAGCAGCCCTGGCTGTTTTGGGTTGAGGTAGTTTCCAATAACTTTTATAACAGTATATGGGAATACTAAGAGAAGCTTCAGGAGATATGTATTCCAGACATATTCCTTTTTATCATCCCCAAGACTAGTTGTGGTAGCAACTCATTTTCTTGAGAGTCAAGATTAGTTATCCAATTCAATACAGCAATCCCCTCTTTGATTTACTGGCAAGGGAACCCAAAGTGGCCAGGTGTTGCAGTATCAACCTCCAATTTAATGGAACCACTGTCATTCTCTAGTAGAAGTACTTCTCCCTTGGGAACTAAGACCTCTAGATCATAAGACCAAAGTTGTGAGGACAGAATGCAAACATTTCATGTAGTGGATGATTGGGGTAATAGTAAGGAACCACCCTCATTTCTACCTCAATTTCCAGACCTGTGAATTCTGGCTGTGGGACAAACAATACCATATATTAGTCACTGATTTAGAGCACATAGAGCATCCTGGAGGAAATTGCCCCAGCCCTTCAAGGAGTTGCCAGCCAGCTAGTGCTATTACGTCTAAAACCCATTCCAGTTTCTGTCACCCAGTGGCTTCAGGGTGATGGGGAAAATGGTAAAATCAGTGAATTCCATGATCCTGAGCCTATAGCTGCATTTCATTTGCTGCAGAGTAAGTTCACTGATCAGAAGTAATGATTCTCTGTAAAATACCATGATGGTGAATAAGACATCTCATAAGTTCACACATGGTGGCTTTGGCAGAAGCATTATAGGTAGGGAAGACAAATTTATATTCCGAGCAAGTGTCTATGCAAGTGAGAAATAAGTGCTGCATTTTCTATGATGGAAGTGGTCCAGGGACCATATCAGTGGCTCTTTTGGTCTCTACTATGGCCGATTGAGCACTCAGCATTAGCTGTAGACAGATCAGCCTTGGTGAATAAGTCCATGTTGCCGATCACCTCCAACCTTGCTACCATAACTATGTTTTCCAGCTTTATGTTTACATTGTGAAATGATTATCACAATCAAGTTATTTGATATCACATCTGCCACCTCACATAGTTACCATTTATGTGTATGTGATGAGAACACTTAGATTTGCTATCTTAGCAAATTTCAAGTATACCATACAGTATTATTACCTATAGTCACCATGCTGTATATTAGATTTCTAGAATTTATTCATCCTATAATTGAAAGTTTGTACCCTTTGACTAATATCATCCCATTCCTGCCCACCTCCTCCCAGTCTGTAGCAACCGTCATTGTACTCTCTTTTTCTATGAATACAACTATTTTAGATCCCATATGTAAGTGAGATTGTACAGTATTTGTCTTTCACTGTCTGGCTTATTTCACTTAGCACAGTATCTTCCAGGCCCACCCATGTTGTCACAAATGGCAGAATTTCCTCCTTTTTTATGGCTGAATAGTATTGCATTGTATGTATATATACACACACACATATACACACACACATATATATATATACACACACACACATATATATATATATATATATATATATATCACATTTTCTTTATCCATTCATCTGTCAATGGACACTTAAGGTTGTTCTCATGTCTTGGCTGTTGTGAATAATGCTGCAATGAACATGAGAATGCAGATATCTCCTTGAGGTACTGATTTTGTTTTATTTGGGTATATACCCAGAGGAAATCATATGGTAGTTCTATTTTTAATTTGGATCATATGGTAGTTCTATTTTTAATTTTTTAAGGAATGTGCATACCATTTCCTGTGATGGCTGTCCAATTTACATTCCCATCGATAGGGCACCCTACATCCTCACCAATGTTTGTTTTCTTTTGTCTTTTTGATAATAGCCATCCTAACAGATGTGAGATTATATCTTATTGTGGTTTTGATTTTCCTGATGATTAGTGATTTGGGTGCCTTTACATGTATCTGTTGGCTATCTGTATATCTTTGAAAAAAATACATAAAAATACATATTCAGGTCCTTTGCCCTCCCCACCTCTGGCCTTTTTTTTTTTTTTTTTTTTGAGACAGGATCTCTGTCACCCAGGCTGAAGTCCAGTGGCATGACCATGGCTCACTGCAGCCTCAAACTCCTGGGCTCAAGCTGTCCTGCCTCAACCTCCAAAGTAGCTGGTATTATAGGCACGTGCTGCCATGCCCGGCTTCTTTGCCCATTTTTATTTATTTTATTGTATTTATTATTATTATTATTATTATTTGAGATGGAGTTTTGCTCTTGTTGCCCAGGCTGGAGTGCAGTGGCACAATCTTGGCTCACCTCAACCTCTGCCTCCCGTGTTCAAGTGATTCTCTTGTCTCAGCCTCCTGAGTAGCTGGGATTACAGGCATGCGCCACCACACCCGGCTAATTTTGTATTTTTAGTAGAAATGGGGTTTCTCCATGTTGGTCAGGCTGGTCTCGAACTCCTGACCTCAGGTGATCCACCCGCCTTGGCCTCCCAAAGTGCTGGGATTACAGGCGTGAGCCCCCGTGCCTGGCCTTTCTTTGCTAATTTTTTAATTAGCTCATTTGTTATTTTGCTATTGAATTATATGAATTTCTTACTTTTTTTGGATATTAACCTATTATCAGATGTATTTTCTCCAATTCTGTAGGTTGTCTCTTCATTTCTTTTACTGTGCAGAAGCTTTTTCGTTTGATATAGTCACATTTGTTTAGTTTTGCTTTTGTGCCTGTGCTTTTGGTGCCTTATTAAAAAAAAAAAAAAAATCATTCCTAAGACCAATGTCTTCCCTATGTTTTCTTCTGGGAGTCTTAGTTTTTAATCTAAAATCTTTAATCTTTTAATCTAAATATTTAATCCAGTTCAGGTTAATTTTTGTGAATGGTGTAAAATAGGAGTCCAATTTCATTCTTTTGCATGGGGCTATCCAGTTTTCCCAGCACCATTTATGGAGACTATCTTTACACCTAATCATGTAGTTCATGAGATGGGTGCCTGGAGAAAGAGGCTAACTAACATCCACAGAGCAGGTCATTTTTTTCTACTGATTATTAAAATTGTCCTTGGCCAAGATTTCTCTTCAGTGAGCATTCATATGGAACTTGAATATCTTTACTCTCGGAAACTGTTTTGAAGTGGTCCATTCATACACCTTTCTCCACAGGTCGTTTCCCTGTCCATCTAGCCAAACCATTAGTTGTTGCACATGAAACAGTGTAGATCCATACCTTTGGCCATCTGTCCTTCTAAAATAAGATGAACAACTAGGTGTGTTCAGAGATCTGCCCACTGAGAATATTTTCTTCACCACAGTCCTTCAGGGCCACTCATGAGTGGGGCTCTGGTGCTGTGGCTGTTCAGTTGTGTGTGGTACCAGCATGTTGTGCAGAACCATTTCTAAACCTGGCCTATATTTTTTCTTCTTAGGTCAACTGGTCATAGAGAACTCCCTGTGGGGCTATAGAGGCAGGTTGATAGGAAGGAGGCAATTTAGCAGGCATAGGGGCCATGGGAATTTGAACCACTTGCCTCTGCAACTTATGTGTGCCAGCAGGACCTGTACAACCCTATCTTACAATTTTTCTTGATGATGGAATGCTGCTATACACACCCAATGTTGTGGCTTGATGAGTCAGACACCACCACCCAGTTAATAATGGGTAGTTCATATAGTAACTTAGTGACCTGTGGTCAAGTGTTCAGTCAAAGCCAGAAGCACTTTCTCAAAAGGAGGTTAGTTATGTGCAGAGGGTGGTATAACTTTCCTCCAAAAACCGTGAAGTTCTGTGCTGTGATTTGCCCACATATGCCTTCCAAAGGCTCTATAAAGTATGACTATCTGCTGCAGACAGTTCGATTACCATCAGAGTTGCTGGGTCATGTGACCCAAGTGGCAGGCTTTCCATTCAAAGAAGAATTGAAAATCTGTTTCTGTGCCTGCCCTCATCTAAGGGACATTTTCACTAGAGTATAGCATCATATGATAGAATATATACAGGGGCCTATGGCATACCAGTGGATATATACTTTACCCAGAGTTGCCGCTCTTTATTTTGGCATTTTCAGTAAGTATAATTTTGGGGTTCAAATTCAAATTGAGCGGTCCACTTACCAGGTTGAAATAGTTTTATGAAAAGTTAAAAGAAATTTTGTCTTTTTGAGACAATCTCACTCTGTTGCCCAGGCTGGAGTGCAGAGGCATGCTCTTGGCTCACTGTAACCTCCGCCTCCCAGATTCAAGTGATTGTTGTGCCTCAGCCACATGAGTAGCTGGGATTACAGGTGTGTCTCACCATGCCTGGTTAATTTTTGTATTTTTAGTAGAGACAGGGTTTCACCATGTTGACCAGGCTGGTCTTGAACTCCTGGCCCCAAGTGATTCACCCACCTCAGCCTCCCAGAGTGCTGGGATTACAGGTGTGAGCCACTGCGCCTGGCCAGGGATTTTTAAAATAAATTTTTGCAGGTAGGATTTGGTAATTAAAGATTTATACATTGGATATTGTGGGGGTGTGGAGAAATCTGCTTCACTTATGAAAGAGCAATAGACATACATGGTTTATTTCTTCTTCTTCTTTTTAATTTCTTTTTTTTTTTTTTTTTGATTAGAGACTTTATCTCTAATAAAACATAGGGAGACAAAGTCTCCCTGTGTTGCCCAGGCTGGTCTTGAACTCCTGGGCTCAAATGATCCTCCCACTTTGGCCTCCCAAAATGTTGGGACTACAGGCATGAGCCACTGTGCCCAGCCTAAAAGAAATTTATGTTGAACAGATGTATCATTTGATGGTTACCTAAATTTTAATTTGGAAGTAAAATTAATATGTTACTGAATTTAATTATTGTTTAACATATAGCATAAAATGATTTCAGAAATCTGTGATAGTTTTTGATAATTTTCTTGGGAACTGTTGCTTGAGTTTTTAAAGAGAATTATTAGGTTATTGCATGCTGGTACCATTTTATAAATTCTGTTACTATCTTTACATCTATCATAAGACTTATCTGCATTTTTTTGTTCCAAGAACAAAAGAACTGCCAATCTTTTATGTAGGAGCTGATGATTTATGTCACAAAAATACCTCTCGTATTTCTAGAATATAACTCTAGATGAACAGGAAAGATATTAACCTATTTAGAAAAAGGTATTTTTGGCTGGTTGCGGTGGCTCACACCTGTAGTCCCAGCTGTTTGCTTAGGCAAGAGAATCACTTGAACACAGGAGGTTGAGGCTGTAGTGAGCCAGGACTGCGCCATCGCACTCCAGCCTGGGTGACAGCAAGACCTTGACAGCCCTTTTGACTTCAAAGGTCTTAAAACAATCATGGCTTAGTCTAGCTAATTTGAATTCTTTGTGGAGAAGTTTCATCTAATTTTTCTAAAAACGATGACATGTATAACTCCTGAAAAGAGGCTTAACTTTCTAGCAAGGGCAAAAATAGGATACATACAGAGGTGGAAATTTAGCTCAATAGAGTAAGGCTAAACAGTAAGGCCTGGAAAGAAAGAAAATGTTGAGACAGGTGAGAATTCTGAGGCTTCAAAAATAGGTCATCTGGGAAGAAGATCTAAGAATAAGAACAGAATTGCTAGGTGTTTACTCTGTTAGAAGCAAAGAGATGGGAATTCGAGTGTGGTGGTGAATGCGGGATAAATGAAGTCATTTAGGAAATAGGGTGGCAAATTGGCCAAACTTGGTGAGTAAAGTTAAAAATGAGCAGATGATAATCACAAAATAAAATTTATAGGAAATCATAACAGCCTAACATTAGCAGTCTCCTAGGCACTAAAGCAAACCTTGAATGTAGTGTGTGCTCTCAGTAAATGTGCATTGAATGAATGAGATTTCTAAAGTGTCCTCAGTTTGCAAAGTAGATATTGATTAGGAAGGAGAAATTGCTTGGTGGGTAGATTACAGTTGCAACTGGGCAGGATTATTGAGTGTGAGGCAACCGAAGAGTAACACAGTAATTGCTCAGATACAGGAGAAGCTGGTTGCTATACAGAGGTTGCCTTTAAATGAGAGGGTTACAGGCCCTGTGACTTCAGTGCCAGAGATGTTATGGATATAATTATCAATAGGTAACAACTTTATTTTTAAAAATTATTTTATATGCTTACATTTTTAATGTAGGAAGTTTTGTCTTTCTTGATATTCTACTAATTGGGTAAATCCTCGTATTTGTGATTGGTATATTGAATTTTTAATTAATCCAAATTAAAAGCTGTGGGGTGGGTGGGGGAGCAAAAAAAATTGGTGGAGGCTATCTAAATGACATTTGCTTCTTCATGCAACAAATAGTTAAGAAGCTCCCCGCTAGGTCCTAATAAACGATTTGTATGTATTTGTGTGCATGCATGTATACCTTACTACGTATCCTTGCTGGGTTGACCATTATTACCTTTAAAGTACAAAATTTAAGGTGACATCCTCTTACATGCCACTGTCCTCAGTTTCTAGCTGCCACCTAAATGCTAAAGAACATATTTTGCTGATACCTGTATTGAATATCCTCTTTTAGAAAAAATTCTATTTCTGTACCTTGTTTTCTTTTCTATCACCTGTTTTTCCCCTCTTGACCTAGTCTACTCCACTCTATACAAATAACTATTATTTTATTTTGCACTAGGGAGAGGAAATTCGATGTCAGTATGTTGTGACATGTGCAGGACTTTACTCAGACCGTATTTCAGAGTTGAGTGGCTGCACTCCTGATCCTCGAATTGTACCATTCCGGGGAGATTACCTGCTCTTGAAGCCGGAAAAATGTTATCTTGTAAAAGGAAATATTTATCCGGTAGGTAATGATGCTTCCTACTTCTAATTTTTTTCAAGCAGGTGGTGGTCATAAAGGAGATGAAAACAACTTTCACTTGGGTCAGAAATAAGAGCAATTTTGAAGGACCATTTGTGTAAGCATTGCATCAGTTTCTCTTGCGGTTAAATCCCTAAATCTTTATCCCGGTATCATGGTTATTAAATTGTAATTAATTGCCTGCAGGTACATGTCTCCAGAAAGCATGAGTGCACTATGGGAAGTGCTATCAGGAAGGAACTGAATTCTTCCTTCTCTCTGGTGGAGGGAAAGGGAAAACTTTCCCTTATGGAAGTCCCTGATACCCAACCCTTTTCCTCAGTTCACTATCTATAGGTACAGAAAAGGGATGTGGCCACTCTAGTTTCAGGGACTAGAAGACAGAGGTAGTTAAATGAAGAGTTCATTTTTCTGTCTGGAACTACCCTGGAAATGATGAATCTCTTAAAATATATTAGGTTGAACCAGATGAAATAGTCAGTATTTGGCTATTTGATATTTTTGACCTTGCCAAAACATGAATTTCATCTGTTTCAATCTCATGTATTTGTACTTTGCAGAAGCCTGTGCTATGACCGTGTATTTTTTTTCTGGCGTCTCTGATTTTACTTTCCAGTCATAGACATCCCTTGTGAAAGACAGAGAATAACCTGAAGTAGGACAGTTCATCTTTTTTTTTCCCCTTTACCCAGAAAGATGCATAGATGGAACAATGTATTAGTGTTAATAACATCAGAGTTTCGTTTCTTTTTTTTTTTTTTTGAGACAGATCTTACTCTGTCACCCAGGCTAGAGTGCAGTGGCGCGATCTTGGTTCATTGCAACATCCACCTCCTGGATTTAAGCAATTCTCATGCCTCAGCCTCCCAAGTAGCTGGGATCACAGGTGCACACCACCATGCCAGGCTAGTTTTTGTATTTTTAGTAGAGACAGGGTTTTACAATGTTGGCCAGGTTGGTTTTGAACTCCAGATCTCAAGTGATCCTCCCGCCTTGGCCTCCCAAAGTGTTGGGATTACAGGCGTGAGCCACTGTGCCTGGCCAGCATCAAGGTTTCTTGTGTGCATTTCTAAGCAGAAGCATGTTAATGGAAAAGTATATCTGAGTACATTTTCACAATACAAATTAAATGCATGGGAAGAAAGTGTTTTATGTTACCAATTGAATGTTTGCATCTCTGATAACATGGAATGTGAAATGAGGCTGTTATTTACTATGTTAAATTTATAGGTCCCAGATAGCCGGTTTCCTTTCCTAGGAGTTCACTTCACACCAAGGATGGATGGCAGTATTTGGCTAGGTCCTAATGCAGTTCTTGCCTTTAAACGAGAGGGTTACAGACCCTTTGACTTCAGTGCCACAGATGTTATGGATATAATTATTAATAGGTAATGTTATTTATTCTTAAAAATGATTTTATGTGCTTATATTTTCAATGTGGGAAGTTTTGTCTTTCTTGATATTCTACTTATTGGGTAAATCCCCATTTTTGTGATTGGTATATTGAATTTTGTATTAATTCAAATTAAAAGCTTTAGAGTGGATGGAGTCACCAAAAAAAAAAAAAGAGCTTTGTGGAATAAGCATAACATTTTAACTACTTCAAGAAAATTCTGATGAGCCAGGGTAATGTCTTGGTTAAAAAGAAGATAAGACCGGCCAGGCATAGTGGCTCACACCTATAATCCCAGCACTTTGGGAGGCCAAGGCAGGTGGATCACGAGGTTAGGAGACCAAGACCATCCTGGCTAACACGGTGAAACCCTGTCTCTACTAAAAATACAAAAAATTAGCCAGGCATGGTGGCAGGCGCCTGTAGTCCTAGCTTCCTGGGAGGCTGAGACAGGAGAATGGCATGAACCCAGGGGACAGAGCTTGCAGTGAGCTGAAATCGCTGCCTCTGCACTCCAGCTTGGGCGACAGAGCAAGACTCTGTCTCAATCAATCAATCAATCAATCAATAAAAAATAAAAAAATGAAAAGAAGATAAGGCCAAGAGTCATTCATATATCTGGCAATCTAAATCTTGTATTGCTAACTTTCCAGTTTTATTTGGGGGTGAAAAATAGATTCTCTCAAAATCAGTAGACGGCTATTTTAATAAAATCATTTTGAGCCAGTCTCCATCATTTTGTAAGCCACTGGAGAAATTACTGATGACCAAAGTAATTTCCTTGTGTAGGAAACTAACAGTACAATTGTGTTGACCTAAGATACAAATTCTTTACTATTGTAAGAAATAACTGAATTAGGTGTTTTGTTTGAATTAGGTATTTTGTTTGGTCCTTTTAGCAATGTTTCTCTCTAAAGGGTTTCACATGAAAATTACTAGATTTTCATGTTTAAATCACTAGATTTAAAGCTATACTTGAGTTTCACCCTCCATGGATTCTGAAACAGAAAGTTTAGGATGGAGCTTCCTGGCACGTGTACTTGTAAAAATATATACATATATGCATCTAGGCTTTGCAGAGTCTCACTTGAAAATCATAACTAAAGGTTTTTTTGTTTTGTAATTTTGAGACAGGGTCTTACTTTGTCACTCGCTGCAGCCTCAACCTCCTGGGATCGATCAGTTCTCCCACTTCACCATCCAAGTAGCTGGAACTACAGGCAGATGCTACCATGCCCAGATAATTTTTGTGTTTTCTGTAGAGACAGGGTTTGCCATGTTACACAGGCTGATCTTGAACTCCTGGGTTCAAGCAATCCACCTGTCTTGGCCTCCCAAAGTGCTGGGATTATAGACATGAGCCACCACACCCTGCCTCAACAACTAAAGTATTTTACCTCTGGCTGACTAAGGAAAACTAGGGTAGATGTCCCATTTCTTTCATACACTGCCTTTTAGGTGTGTTGAAGGCATGTAATATTTGCATTAGAGAGCCTTGATATTGGCAGGCTTTATAGAGTTCTAGTTTGAAACCCCTCCTTGGGAATTTGAGTTTAGAAGGTGTTTACCTCTGTATTTTTTTTTTTTTTTTTTTTTTTTTGAGTCAAAGTCTCACTGTTGCCCAGGCTGAAGTGCAGTGGCACAATCATTGGCTACTGCAGCCTCAAACTCCTGGGCTTAAACGAGCCTCCCATGTCAGCCTCCCTAGTAGCTGGAACTACAGGCACACACCACCATGCCCAGCTCTGTTTACCTCCTGAGCTGATGAGGTTTGCTTCTTATATTGGCCAAAAGTTGATTTTCATTGATCGATCGATTGATTGAGAGAGGGTCTCTCTGTGTTGCCCAGGCTGGAGTGCAGTGGCACGATCTCAGCTCACTGCAACCTCTTCCTCCCAGGTTCAAGCAATTCTCCTGCCTCAGCCTCTTGATTAGCTGGGATTACAGGCGTGCACCACCATGCCTGGCTAATTTTTGTATTTTTGGTAGAGACAGGGTTTTGCCATGTTGGCCAGGCTGGTTTCGAACTCATGACCTCAAGTGATCTGCCTGCCTTGACCTCCCAAAGTGTCGGGATTACAGGCGTGAGCCACCACTCGTTGCCTTGATTTTCTTTTAATCTGTAGTTTTTCTGACTTTGCCTAGATTTTTGTGATGACATAAAAAAAAGAATCTAATAATTGTAAAGGTATTTTAGAGTAATAAAGAATTCCTTTGTCTCATAAAGATTTGTTTTGCTCTGTTTTCAGTGGCTTGATTAAACTGGCATCCCAGAATTTTTCCTATGGAGTTACTGAAATGTATAAAGCGTGTTTTCTTGGTGCAACAGTGAAGTATCTTCAAAAATTCATCCCTGAAATTACTATCAGTGATATACTTAGGTAAGGAAAAGTGATAAGGAGTGTAAATACAGTCCTGACCTGTGTGAACCTGGGGGTGGGTCTGACTTGGTGATTAGTAAGCACCATTTCAGAGCCAGTCTGCTTTGCACTGAATTTTCGTTTGCTCTCTTTCCCAACATGTTGTTGAATTCCCTTTGCAGTGCATTTATTGGTCATTGCTACATCATGGCCCTTAGTGCCGGTCCATTTATAATTATCTAGACTCCCTTACAACTCTAATCTGAAATCTCCATGACAGCTTTATTGTGATGCTACCTTAGCCTTTTTGTCTAGCTATCACTCATGACAAAAACAACTTGCCTGAATTTTTTAAAATCTCTCTGGCCAGTTATTCTTGTGATTCCAAAGTCTTTTGGCTTTAATTTTATATAAGATTATTGATCAGTGTATTAACTAATTAGATAATAAGCACATTACAACATTGTATTTTGATTGATTCTTAAAACTTAAAAAAAAAAACTTTTAGGTTTGGGGGTACATGTGAAGGTTTCTACATAGGTAAACACATGTCATGGGGCTTATTGTACATATTATTTTATCACCCAAATATTAAGCCCCGTACCCAATAGTTATCTTTTCTGCTTCTCTCCCTCCTCCCTCCCTCCCCACTTAAGTAGACTGCAGTGTCTGTTGTTTCCTTCTTTGTGTTCATGTGTTCTCATCATTTAGCTCCCACTTATGAGTGAGAACACGTGGTATTTGGTTTTCTGTTCCTGTGTTAATTTGCTAAGGATAATAGCCTCCAGCACCATTAAAACCTGTTAGAAACACACTCCTAGACCTGGCATCTCACCTTGCTTCTTCTCTACTTCTTTTGTTCTTTCTTGGGCCTTATTGTACTCAGGGACTCTACTTTGAGGATAGAAGTGGAAAGCAGCATGGTAACAATCAGAGTCCTTGCTACAAGGGTATGGGGCAAAGTAAGAACAACTTACATCTTTTTTTTTTTTTTTTTGAAATTGAGTTTCGCTCTTGTTGTCCAGGCTGGAGTGCAATGGCACCATGTCAGCTCACTGCAACCTCTGCTTCCTGGGTTAAAGCGATTCCCCTGCCTCAGCCCCCTGAGTACCTGGGATTACAGGCATGTGCCACCATGCCCGGCTAATTTTTTTGTTTTGTTTTGTTTTGTTTTGTTTTGTGTTTGAGACGGAGTCTGGCTCTGTTGCCCAGGCTGGAGTGCAGTGGCCGGATCTCAGCTCACTGCAAGCCCCGCTTCCCGGGTTCATGCCATTCTCCTGCCTCAGCCTCCCGAGTAGCTGGGACTACAGGCGCCGCCACCTCGCCCGGCTAGTTTTTTTTGTATTTTAGTAGAGACGGGGTTTCACCGTGTTAGCCAGGATGGTCTCGATCTCCTGACCTCATGATCCGCCCGTCTCAGCCTCCCAAAGTGCTGGGATTACAGGCTTGAGCCACCGCGCCCGGCCTAATTTTGTATTTTTAGTAGAGACGGGGTTTCTCCTGTTAGCCAGGCTGGTCTTGAACTCCGGACCTCAGGTGATCCACATGCTTCAGTCTCCCAAAATGCTGGGATTACAGGCGTAGGCCACCACACCCGGCCACATCTTTTATTCTTAAAGATAAAAGACTTTTCGCATGGCGGCTCACACCTGTGAGGTGGGTGGATCACCTGAGGTCAGGAGTTTGAGACCAGCCTGGCCAAAATGGAGAAACCTCATCTCTACTAAAAATACAAAATTAGCCAGGCATGGTGGCACATGCCTGTAATCACAGCTATTTGGGAGGCTGAGGCAGGAGAATCGCTTGAACCTGGGAGGTGGAGGTTGCAGTGAGCCGAGATCACGCCATTGCACTCCAACCTGGACAACAAGAGCAAAACTCCGTCTCACACACACACACCAAGATAAAAAATTTTCTAGACTTGATCTGTAGATTATTCTTAATACTACACAAACCAATTTTTTTTCCTTCTTTGGTAATGCGTTTAGTGTTCACCTTTTTTCCTGAGCAAGCCATTTGTTAGGCCTAATCAGCAGTGTATTTTGAGGTACTCTCACCCTGCATTTACAGTCCATCCCTCCATGAATCTTCTGAGCACTAGATATCTGCTTTCTCTGTAACAGCTGCTGAACTAGCCTGGTAAAAAATGTCAGCAGACTTGACTGTGTATCTGTGAAGAGAGCAATAATCATGTCAGCTGTCTCCCTTAGGGGAGCGTCCTGGTTTAAATCTGACTCTAATGTACCATTCTGAGACCAGCATGTTTGAATCCTTAGAAGAACTATTAAAACTCAGCTAATGTTTTTACTCTTATCTCTTTCACTCCTCTACTTACCTTCTGAAATAGAAGGAATAAAAATATGTAGCCATTATTTTCTTTCACTCACTTATAAATAAGGGCTTTTATGTTTTCGGTGATCTGCTTTAGCAAACTTGTGATGTTTTATATCTGAAAATAGACTGGTCAAATCTGGTTTCTATTACTGCTATTAATATTCCTTGGAAAGCAAACGAAGTGAGCATAGTGAATTCTGTGTAAAAATAGTTGCAGTGAATTCACTGCCTGTATTCAGTTACCACCCTTTCATAGAAGCCTGAGGAAAACTTTTTAGACCACTGGATTTCATATGGTAGAACTGGACTTTGGGCTTGTGGATATTAGTGAACTCTCCTGTCTTTGGCTGTACGGGTGTGAATTTCAGTTACCAGTTTCTTTGGCATGTAGTAGAAACGGGCACAGCACTGTAGGCAGGTGCATTTGGGGACAAATTCAACCCAATCACAGATTTCTCTCTTTAAAGAGAGAAAAACTGACTAATTCAGCAATTACTTTCGCTTCGCCTCTTGATTCCTATAGTTATTAAGTGCAGGAAATTATTAATAACAAATAGGAAGTTGTAGAAGATACGTTTTTGGGTTTCTCGGGGGAAGATATGTTTGATACCATTTGTATAAGTTTTAAAACAAGTATAGCAAAACCATATGTTACTTACAGATTACACATGTAGTATGAAAATAAAAACGAGCAGGGGAGTGATAAACACCTAATTCAGGAGAGTGATTACCTCTGGGGAGGGAAGAGAATGGGATCTTGAGAGTTCTACAGAGGCTTCTATCATATTGGTAATGCTTTATTTCTTAAGCTGTTTGAGAAGAAACTGGATATTCATTGTGTTATTCTCTGTTCCTTATTATAACCTGAAATATTAAATAATAAAAATAAGATCAATAGACTTTTTTTTTTTTTTTTTTTTTTTTTGGACACAGAGTCTCGCTCTGTTGCTAGGCTAGAGTGCAGAGGTACGATCTCAGCTTAGTGCAACCTCCGACTCCCTGGTTCAAGCTATTCTCCTGCCTCAGCCTCCTGAGTAGCTGGGATTACAGGCACGCGGCATGACGCCCAACTAATTTTTGTGGTTTTGTTTGTTTGTTTGTTTTTTGTTTTTTCAGATGGAGTCTTGCTCTGTCACCCAGGCTGGAGTGCAGTGGTGCAATCTCGGCTCACTGCAAGCTCGGCCTCCTGGGTTCACCCCATTCTCCTGCCTCAGCCTCCCGAGTAGCTGGGACTACAGGCACCCACCACTACGCCCGGATAATTTTTTGTATTTTTAGTAGAGACGGGGTTTCATCGTGTTAGCCAGGATGGTCTCGATCTCCTGACCTCGTGATATGCCTGCCTCGGCCTCCCAAAGTGCTGGGATAATTTTTGTATTTTTGGTAGAGACGGTTTCATCGAGAGCCAGGATGGTCTTGATCTCCTGACCTCGTGATCCTCCTGCCTCAGCCTCCCCAAGTGCTGGGATAATTTTTGTATTTTTAATAGAGACGGTTTCATCGAGAGACAGGATGGTCTCGATCTCCTGACCTCATCATCCTCCTGCCTCGGCCTCCCCAGGTGCTGGGATAATTTTTATGTTTTTAATAGAGACGGTTTCATCAAGAGCCAGGATGGTCTCAATCTCCTGACCTCGTGATCCTCCTGCCTCGGCCTCCCAAAGTGCTGGGATTACAGCAGTGAGCCAATGCGCCTGGCCAAGATCAAGACTTTTCCACAGCTTGAAGCCTAAGTCTTGCCTTGTCTCATTTGTCTTGCAACCAGTATACTAAACCATAAATGCCCTTAGTATTGCAGTGAAAGCACATCAGGCAGTAGTAGATAGTAAAAGATAGTTGAAGCAACACTTTCAGTGGGGTGTGTTTCCCAGGATGGTGTCCTTAAATTTCAGTAACTACGAAAGGGCACCCAGGTTGACTTCTCATTGCTTAGCCAGAGCATTTTGGGCAGTAATTTACTGGTGAACATTAGATTGGAATATAAAGTTATGATCTGTTAAATATTTGCATTAGATAAACTTCTCATTTTTAAAAGAGTCTCTGAGACTCTTAATGTTAGCTCTAGGCCAGGCACAGTGGCTCGTGCCTGTAATCCTAGTGCTTTGGGAGGCTGAGGTGGGAGGATCACTTGAGCCCAGGAGTTTGAGACCAGCCTGGGCAATATAGTGAGATGCCATCTCTACCATTTTTTTTTTTTAATTAGCTGGGCAGGTGGTGCACGCCTTTAGTTGTAGCTGCTAGAGAGGCTTAAGTGGGAAGATCCCTTGAGCCCAGGAGGCTGAAGTTACAGTTAGCCATATTGCACCACTGTACTGCAGCCTAGGGGAGAGAACAAGACCCTGTCTCGAAAAAAAATGTGTGTGTGTGTATATATATAGCTCTAAACTTTAAAAATTTGTTCTGTAATTAATTTTGACATGTTAATCTAACAGCAGTTTGTATCTGTTAGCACCATATAGATGTAAAAGACGAAGACATAGATGTTACAATTTCCCCTTTTTCAATTTGGAAAATGTCTCCTATGGGGAATTCTAGAGTAAACTTTCAGGCAAGATGTTTTCATAGCAAGTGATAACTAGACTGTGTGAAACACAAAGGTGCAAAACTCAAACATTTCTACAATAAAGTTGTAATGGCTTATGCTGGTCTAGATTAGGGTTTCTCAGTCTTGATGCTATTGACATATTGAGCCAAATAATATTTATTGTGGAGGACTGTCCAGTTCATTGTATAATTTTTTGCATTTTTTTTTTAGATGGAGTCTCACATTGTTACCTGGGCTGTAGTGCGGTGGCGCCATCTCGACTCACTGCAACCTCCGCCTCCCGGGTTCAAACGATTCTCCTGACTTAGCCACCTGAGTAGCTGGGATTACAGGCACCTGCCACCACGCCTGGCTAATTTTTTGTATTTTTAGTAGAGACGGGGTTTCACCATGTTGGCCTGGCTGGTCTCAAACCCCTGACCTCAGGTAATCCACCTGCCTTGGCCTCCCCTGGGATTACAGGCGTGAGCCACCATGCCTGGCCGTTGTAGAATGTTTAACAGTATCCCTAGCCTTGACTCATTCTCCTAATTGTGACAACCAAAAATGTGTCGACATTGCCAGATGTCCTCGGGGGGCGAAATCTCCCTTGGTTGAGAACCACTAGTGTAGAGAATTTGGTAACCTTCACACTACAAAATACTAATAAGAGTCTGGAGGAAATATGATAAACATCCTTGAAGTACATATAGCTGAGAGTAAGGGAAAGTAAGAGGCATCCCAGGGCAAAAAACAAAAACAAAATTAAAATTCATACTAAAAGGAGTTGGTGCTAATGCTGACTTGGAGAGGTGGGGATGGTTTGCTAATTTTAATAACTGAGAGGCTTGAGTTATATTTTTAATTTATGTGTGACTCACATATAAAATATATAGATCTTAATTGCTTAGTAAATTTTGGTAATTGTACAAACCATATCCACCACACAAAACAAGATATAGGACATTAGGGACTTGTATTTTAATTGCCACTCAAGTGCTGAAAAAGAAATCTTGGGTGTATACAAGATAGAAAGTTGGAACTGAGACTCTTAAGTAAGGCCCCCTAGAGACTCTTGAAAGGCTATACCCTCAGAAGAAAGGAAGTCTGGAAAAAAAAATTCCCCTTGGCACTGGGAAGTATTAAGGAACTTTGTCTATTTTGGTGGTGGGGAGTAGGAGGAATCTTCCCAAAAATCTGGAATCCCTCGAAGTGCTTAGATTTTGAATGTATACCACCAGCTTGGTTTAGGAGCTGTAAGCTAACAAATTAACTGAAAAAGTAGAGCCAGACATTTCTGGATCCTGCTTCAATCTCTCTCCCTCTCTCTCTCTCTCTCTCTCTCTGTCTGTCTGTCTTCTCTCTCCTTCTCTCTCCCTTCCTTCCCTCCCCACCCCCTCTAATTCAAATAAATTAGCGAGACTAAAAATCAGGTAATTTGACCACAAAGTGACTACTGACACTAAGCAATTATTGGTTTATAATTATTTAAAAAAAATTTTTTTTTTAAGAGTCTCGCTCTGTCTCCCAGGCTGGAGTGCAGTGGTGCAATCTCAGCTCACTACAACTTCCGCCTCCTGGGTTTAGGTGACTCTCCTGCCTCAGCCTCCCAAGTAGCTGGGATTACAGGCATGTGCCACCATGGCTGGCTGATTTTCTTTTTTCCTATTTTTAGTAGAGATGGGATTTTACCATGTTGGCGACGCTGGTCTTGGACTGCTGACCTCAAGTGATCTACCCGCCTTGCCCTCCCAAAGTGCTGGGATTACAGGTGTGAGCCACTGCACCTGGATAATTTTTAAGAATCTTTTAAAAATAAATACACATTGAGGCTGGGCAGGGTGGCTCATGCCTGTAATCTCAGCACTTTGCGAGGCCAAGGTGGGTGGATTGCTGGGCCCTGGGCAACATAGTGAGCAACATGTTGGTCACTATGTTGCTTGGGCAGCCTGGGCAACATAGTGAGATCAGCCTGGCAGAAGAATCGCTTGAACCTGGGAGGCAGAGGTTGCAGTGAGCCGAGATCACACAATTGTACCCCAGCCTGGGTGACAGAGTGAGTCTCCATCTCAAAAATAAAATAAAATAAGACATGGAAAAGAAAACTGAGAAGATTCCAGCCTATCTCTCATAGCTGTTACAAAGAAATTGAGAAGAGGCGATCCTTTGAGGAGAGAGTACTTAAAAATTTTCGAGAATTGACAAAAAGACATCAAATTCAAGATGTACAGTGCATCCCATCTGAGTAAATAAAACTAAATACAAGATGGAAATAGACTTCCAATTCAGTAGAGAAGAGAAAAAAGAACATAGAAAACTCAATAAGTGAAGAAAGAGGAGATAGAAACCTTAGAAAATCAGGTTAGATAGCATAAAATAATATGGTAGAAATCAAGCATATCAGTAATTACAGTAAATGTAAATGTATTTAATAGTTAAGACAGATTATCAGGTTGGGTTTTAAAAAATCTATGTGCTAGAAAAATGCTTTTATTATTATTATTTTTTTAAGACAGGATCTCGCCCTGTCACCCAGGCTGGAGTGGAGTGCAGTAATGTGATCATAGCTCACTGCAACTTTCAACTCCTGGGTTCAAGCCATCCTCCTGCCTCAGCCTCCCAAATAGCTAGGACAACAGGTGTGCACCACCACACCTGCCTAGTTATTACTATTTTCCTAGAGACAGAGTCTCCCTATATTGTCCAGGCTGGTCTGGAACTCCTGGGCTCAAGTGATTCTCCAGCCTCATCCTCCAAAAGCATTGGGATTATAGGCATGAGCCACTCTGCCTGGTCTGGACTTATATTTTTAGATTAGCAGTAGAGTTTTATAAAATACTAGATTGTTCCATCATATTTGGAACTGGCTGAAGATGCCTGTTACAGCTTTCATAGCTGTTTTCCCAACCTGTAGTGTAATGCTTGACATATGACAATAATGTAATACAAGACTTCTCATGAATGTGTGTATTTAATTACACATTCACCTGTTCTTGTTTCTGGACATATTTTTTTTTTCTTTTTTTGAGACAGAGTATCACTCTATCACCCAGGCTGGAGTGCAGTGGCGCAATCTCGGCTCACTGTAACTTCTGCCTCCCAGGTTCAAGTGATTCTCCTGCCTCAGCCTCCCAAGTAGCTGGTATTACAAGCATGCACCACGATGGCTGGCTAATTTTATATTTTTAGTTAGAGAGGAGGCTTCACCATGTTGGCCAGGCTGGTCTCGAACTCCTGACCTCAAGCGATCCACCCCTCAGGCCTCCCAAAGTGTGGGATTGGGCTTGAGCCACCCTGCCCAAGATATATTTAAGCATCTAGGATGTACATTCCCATTAAGTTTAGCTACAAACATAGCAAAATACATGGCTAATATGTAACACATTAGCTATATTTGTAGCTAAATTAATGATATGTTAAATGTAGCTGAATTGAGTGGGAGTAGAGTGAGGGATGGGAAATTACTTATTACGTACAATGTACACTATTTGGATGATGGTTACACTAAAAGCCCAGACTTCACCTCTAAGTAATATATTCCTGTATCAAAACTGTACTCAGACTGGGCACGGTGGCTCACACCTGTAATCACAGCACTTTGGGAGGCTGAGACAGGTGGATCACCTGAGGTCTGGAGTTCAAGACCAGCCTGGCCAACATGGCAAAACCACGTCTCTACTGAAAATACAAAAATTAGCCAGGAGTGGTGCTGCGTGCCTGTAATCCCAGCTACTCGGGAGGCTGAGGCAGGAGAATCGCATGAAACCGGGAAGCTGAGGCAGGAGAATCACGTGAACCCAGGAGGCAGACATTGCATTGAGCTGAGATCACACCACTGCATTACACTCCAGCCTGGGTGACTGAGCGAGACTCCGTTTCAAAAAAAAAGAAAGCACTTGTATCCCCTAAATTTATACAAATTTTTAGAAAGAGAATTTGCTGATATTAACTTATTGAGTCACTGGCTCTTTCAGTTGTTAAAACAATTAAAAGTTAAAAGAATTAGAAGTTAGCTTGTCACAGTGGTGTGTGCCCATAGTCCCAGCTCCTACGTAGGCTGAAGTGGGAGGATCACTGGAGCCCAGCATTTCAAGGCTGAGATGAGCTGTGCTCATGCCACTGCACTCCAGCCAGTCTGGGTGACAAAGTGAGACTCTATCTCTTTAAAAATAAAAATTAAAAAAAATAGAAATTTTAAATTTTAACTTAAAGCCAAAAGTTTCTAGCCTTATTAAATACCTACTATGTGCAAGACACAAATCTACACATGTGGGCGATGTAGGGATGTTGACGCCATAGTTGCCCTCAAGACATTTATGGTTTATGTTACCTGAGATTTTTTTTCTTTTCTTTTTCTTTTTCTTTTTTTTTTTTTTTTTGGAGATGGAGTTTCGCTCTTGTCGCCCAGGCTGGAGTGCAATGGCGCAATCTCGACTCACTGCAACCTCCACCTGCTGGGTTCAAGCGATTTTCCTGCCTCAGCCTCCTGAGTAACTGGGATTACAGGTGCCTGCCGCCATGCCCAGCTAATTTTTGTATTTTTAATAGAGACAGGGTTTTGCCATATTGGCCAGGCTGGTCTGGAACTCCTGACCTCAGGTGATCCACCCGCTTTAGCCTTCCAAAGTTCTGGGATTACAGGCGGGAGCCACTGTGTCCGGCCGAGATTTCAAATAATAATACTTATTTCAATTAGAAGTATTCTGCGGGGAAAGCATATGTAATTCTACAAAGAAAAACCCTGAAGTTGCCTTAAGTGCTGAAAAGGGAACGTGAAAAATTTGGTAGTTTAAACATTTCATGTTAAATACTTGTTTGAACTAAAATGAGATCCTAAGAAAAACATCATTATCATGTATTTATTTATTTATTTGAGCGGGTCTCACTCTGTCCCCCAGACTGGAGTGCAGTGGTGTGATCACCGCTCAACTGTAGCCTCTACCACTGTGAGCTCAAGGGATCCTCCCACCTCTGCCTGCCCAGTAGCTGGGATAACAGACACTCAGACACTCACCACCATGCCTGACTGATTTTTTTTTTTTTAACTCGTAAATACGGGGTTTCACCATGTTGCCCAGGCTGGTCTCAAACTCCTGAGTTCAAGTATCCGCCTGCTTTGGCCTCCCAAAGTTCTAGGATTACAAACATGAGCCACCGTGCCTAGCCAGAAAAACATTATTATTATTATTATTATTTTAAAATTTGGATTGTCAGATTTTGAATATGTGGACAAGAGTATAGGGGACATTGAGAACATAATTTTTGTTTGTAAGAAAAATAAGTGTAGACATTTTTAACTGTAGTTAATCACTTGTAACCTCTATGTGCTTAGAAGGAGCAAAGGGAATGCACTGACTAACTATACAGCAGAGTTTTACATTGGACACTCAACATCAGTGGCTAGTCCTGATGTTGAGGGGAGAAATGCTACTTCGATGACTTCAGATAAAGTATAAATAGTATATAAAATAGGCCACATACCAGCTGATACACATATGCATCTCTACCCCAAAAAGTTTCAGCTTTCAGTTCTGTCCCTTCTTTTTGTGTTCTATGTGGTATATCTGATTCTTTAAGTTTTTTGTTTGTTTGTTTGTTTGTTTGTTTTAATGGGTGCCTAGTAGGTATATATATTTATGGGGTACATGGGATATTTTGGTACAGGCATGTAAATCACATCATGGAAAATTGGTTGTTCATTCCTTCAAGCATTTATCCTTTGTCTTATAAACAATTCAATTACACTCTTAGTTATTTTTAAATGTACAATTAAATTATTGACTATAGTCTCGCTGTTGTGCTATCAAATACTAGGTCTTATTCATTTCATTGTTTCTATTTTTGGGAGGAGGTATCCATTAACCATCCCCACCTCCGCTGTAAAACCCCACTCCACACTACCTTTTGCAGCCTCTGGTAACAATCCTGCTGTCTTATACTCTATGTGTTCAATTGTTTTGATTTTTGGATCCCACTAATAAGCATGAACAGATGATATTTGTCTTTCTGTGCCTGGCTTATTTCACTTAACATAATGACCTCCATGTTAATGCAAATGGCAGGATCTCATTCTCTTTTGTGGCTGAATAGTACTCCATTGTGTATAGGTACCACATTTTATGTATTCATTCATCTGTTGATGGACACCTAGGTTGCTTCCAAACCTTGGCTATTGTGAATACTGCTGTAGTAAACATGGAAATTCAGATATCTCTTTGATATACTCATTTCCTTTCTTTTGGGTATATATCCAGCAGTAGGATTGCTGGATCATATAACTCTATTTTCAGCTTTTTGAGGAACCTCCAAACTATTCGCCATAGTGGTTGTACTAATTTACATCCCCATCAACAGTGTATGAAGGTTCCCATTTCTCTGTATCTTCACCAGCATTAGTTATTGCCTGTCTTTTGAATAAAAGCCATTTTAACTGAGGTGAGATGATATCTCATTGTAGTTTTGATTTGCATTTCTCTGATGATCAGTGATGTTGAGCACCTTTTCATATGCCTGTTTGCCATTGGTATGTCTTCTTTTGAGAAATGTCTATTCAGATATTTTGCCCATTTTAAAATTGGATTATTAAATTTTTTTTCCTATAGAGTTGTTTGAGCTTCTTATATATTCTAGTTATTAATCCCTTGTCAGATAAGTAGTTTGCAAATATTTTCTCCCATTCTGTGGGTTGTCGGTTCACTTTGTTGATTGTTTCCTTTGCTGTGCAAAAGCTTTTTAACTTGATGTGATCCCATTCAGGACCATATTGTTTAATTTCTATGTGTTTATATAGTTTCCAAAATTCCTCTTGTGATTGATTTGTAGTTTTATTCCATTGTGGTCAGAGAAGATGCTTGATATTATTCCAAATTTTTTGAATGTTTTAAGACTTGTTTTATGACCTAACATATGGTCTGTCCCTGAGAGTGATCCATGTGCTGAGGAGAAAAATGTGTATTCTGCAGCCATTGGATGAAATGTTCTGTAAATATCTATTAGGTCTATTTGTTCTGTAGTGTAGATTAAGTCTGACATTTCTTTGTCGAGGTTCTGTCTGGGAGATCTGTCCAACACTGAAAGTGGGGTGTTGAAATCTCCAGCAATTACTATATTGGGGTCTATCTCTTTAGCTGTAATAATATTTGCTTTATATAGCTGGGTACTCCAGTGTTGGGTGCATATATATGTGCAATCGTTATGTCCTCTTGCTGAATTGACTCCTTTATCATTATATTATAATCTTCTTTGTCTCTTCTTACAGTTTTTGTCTTGCAATCTATTTTGTCTGATATCAGTATAGCTATTCTAGCTATTCCTGCTCTTTTTTCATTTCCATTGTTATGAAGTATCTTTTTCTATCCCTTTATTTTTAATCTGTGTATATCTTTATAGGTGAGGTGTGTTTCTTTTAGGCAACAGATCATTGGGTCTTGTTTTTTCATTCATTCAGCTACTCTATGTCTTTTGAGTGCAGAGTTTAGTCTATTTACTTTCAGTGTTATTATTGATAAGTAAGGACTTACTCCTGCCATTTTGTTATTTGTTTTCTGGTGGCTTTACAGTCTTCAATTCCTTCTTTGCTTTCTTCCTATCTTCCTTTTAATGAAGGTGATTTTTCTCTGATGGTATGCTTTAATTTCTTTCTATTTATTTAATTTTTTGGTATCCATTGTATGTTTTTCTATTTGAGGTTACCATGAGGCTTGCAAATACTGTCTTATAACCCACTATTTTAAACTGATGACAACTTAATACTGATTGCATATGCAAACAAACACACAGAAAGAAAACTAATAAAAACTCTACACTTTAACTTTGTTCCTTAGCTTTTAAATTTTTTGTTGTTTCACTGTCCATGTCTTGAAAAGTTGTTGTAGTTATTTTATTTGATTGATTCATCATTTAGTCTTTCTACGTAAGATGAGAAGTTTACACACCACAATTACAGTGTTATACTATCCTGTGTTTTTTTGTGTGCTTGCTGTTACCAGGAAGTTTTGTACCTTTATATGATTTCTTCTTGCTCATTAACATCCTTTTCTTTCAGATTGAAGAACTCTTTTTAGTATTTCTTGTAGGACATATCTAGTGTTGATGAAATCCCTCAGCTATTGTTTGGGAAAGTATTTCTCCTTCACGCTTCAAAGATATTTTCACTGGATATACTATTTTAGAGTAAAAGCATTTTTTCCTTCAGCACTGTAAACATGTCATGCCACTCTCTCTTGATCTGTAAGGTTTCCACTGAAAAGTCTGCTGCCAGACGTATTGGAGTGCCATTGTATATTATTTGTTTCTTTTTTCTTGCTGCTTTTAGAATTCTTTCTTTATCCTTGACCTTTGGGAGTTTGATTATTAAATGGCTTGAGGTAGTCTTCTCTGGATTAAATGCACTTGGGGTTCTATAATCTTCTTGTACTCAAATGTTGATATCTTTTTCTAGGTTTGGGAAGTTCTCTGTTATAATCCCTTTGAATAAACTTTTTACCGCTATATGTTTCTGTACTTCCTCTTTTAGGCCAATAACTCTTAGATTTACCCTTTTGAGAATGGGTTCTAGATCTTGTGGGCATGCTTCATTGTTTTTTATTCTTTTTTCTTTTGTCTCATCTGACTATGTATTTTCAGATAGGCTGTCTTTCAGCTCACAAATTCTTCTGCCTGATCAGTTCTGCTATTGAGACTCATACATTCGTCAGCATGTCAGTTGCATTTTTCATTTCTAGAATTTGTTTCTTTTTAATTATTTCAATCCCTTTGTTAAATTCATCTGAAAGAATTATGAATTCCTTTTGTATTGTCTTGAATTTCTTTGAGTTTCTTCAAAACAGCTATTTTGAATTATCTGTCAGAAAGGTCATATATCTCTGTTTCTCCAGGATTGGTCTCTGGTGCTTTATTTAGTTTATCTGAGGAGGTTATACATTCCTGGATGGTGTTGATGCTAGTAGATGTTCTTTGGTGTCTGGGCATTCAAGAGTTGGGTACTCGTTGTAGTCTTCACAGTCTGAGCTTGTTTATGCCTGTCCTTCTTGGGAATGCTTTCCAGGTAGTCAAAGGAACTTGGGTCACAAGCCCAATAACACTGTGTTTTTTGTAGACATGTAGAGGTACCACCTTAGTGGTCTTGGATAAGATCCAGAAGAATTCTCTGGATCACCATGCAGAGACTCTTGTTCTTTTCCCTTACTTCCTCCCAAATAAATGGAGTCTCTTTCTCTCTGTGCTAAACCCCCTGGAACTGGGGTTATGGTGATGCAAGCACTCCTGTGGCCACACCACTGGGAGTGCACTGGGTCAGACCTGAAGCCAGCCCAGCACTGGCTTTTGCCCAGGGCCCTTCCCTTCAGGGCAGTAAGCTTCCTCAGGCCCCAGGCATGTCCAGAGATGCTGTCGGGAAGCCAGAGATTAGGGTCAAATATCTTAGTAGTTTACCTGATGTTCTGTTCTACTATGGATAACTACCACTCACACCACAATACAAAGTTCTTCTCACTCTTCCCTCCCCTTTCCACAGGCAGAGGGGCCACTCCCTGTGGCTGCCACCACCTTTGGTCCACAGGGTTTCTGCCAGGCCACCACCAATATTCACTTAAAGCCCAAGGGCTCTTCCATCAGCTTGTGGTGAAAGCTGCCTGGCCTGGGACTTACCCTTCAGGGCAGTGGGCTCCCTCTGGCCCAGGGTAGTTCTAGAAATGCTGTTCAAGAGTGTAGGCCTGGGCCGGACACGGTGGCTCACGCCTGTAATCCCAACACTTTGGAAGGCCAAGATGGGCGGATCACCTGAGGTCAGGAGTTCGAGACCAGCCTGGCCAACATGGCGAAACCTTATCTCTACTAAAAATACAAAAATTAGCTGGGTGTGGTGGAGTGTGCTTGTAATCCCAGCTACTTGGAAGGCTGAAGCAGGAGAATCGCTTGAACCCAGGAGGTAGACGTTGTGGTGAACTGAGGTCACACCACTTCACTCCAGCCTGGGCGACCGAGTGAGACTCCGTCTCAAACAACAACAACAACAACAAAAACAAAAAACAAAAAAAAAGAGTGTAAGCCTTGACTTGGGGACCCCAAGAACCTGCTTGTTGCTCTACCTCACCGTGGCTGAGCTGGTACCTAAGGTGTAAGACAAAGTCCCCTTTACTTTTCTCTCTGCTTTTCTCAAATAGAAGGAGTCTGTCACTGTAGCCACCACAGCTGGGAATGTGCTGGGTCACACCTGAAACCAGCACATCTCAGAGTCTCATCCAAGGCCCATGACACACTCCTTGGTTATCACTGCTGGTTATTCAGGGCCCAAGGGCTCTTTAGTCAGCAGGTGATGTATCCTGCGAGGACTGGGTTTTTCCCTCCAAAGCAGTAGGTTCCCTTTTGGCCCAGGGTGGGTATAGAAATGCTGTTCAGGAGCAGCTGGGCGCAGTGGCTCACGCCTGTAATCCCAGCACTTTGGGAGGCCGAGGCGGGTGGATCACGAGGTCAGGAGATCGAGACCATCCTGGCTAACACGGTGAAACCCTGTCTCTACTAAAAATACAAAAAAAAAAAATTAGCTGGGCGTGATGGCAGGCGCCTGTAGTCCCAGCTACTCAGGAGGCTAAGGCAGGAGAATGGCGTGAACCCAGGAGGTGAACCCACTGCACTCCAGCCTGGGTGACAGAGCGAGATGCTGTCTCGAAAAAAAAAAAATGTTGTTCAGGACCTAGGGCCTATAATGCGGGCCTCACAACTCTGCCCAGTGCCGTATCCTACTGTGGCTGAGCTGGAATCCAAGATGTAAGACAGTCCTTTTTACTCTTTGCTCTTTGCTCCTTAAGCAGAAGAAAGGAGTCACTTCTATTGCAGCTGCCTTGGTTTGGGGCATAGGTGATGCAAGCACTCCTTTAGCTATGCCAGCTGGTATCTCCCTAGATCACATGCTACCCTAGTCCAATTACTATAAGCCCAGCCTAGTGCTAGTAGCCTAGGAATTGGAGTCCTTGTGCCCTAGACTGTCTTTCAAGATTAGGACCCCAGAGTATTTCAGCCCATGGTGGTGAGGCTTGCAGGGAAACTCAAGTTCTGGCCACTGGGATGGATGCTTTCTGTCTAGCTAGGGCGGGTCCAAATGCTCCCTCCATGTGCTGGCGCTGGCTGAGCCCAGCACGGCTTTATTCTCCACTGTGACAGGGCAGCACTAAATTCAATGTAAAGGCTCCCAGCCACTGTGCCCTCCCTTTCCCAAGTGCATAGGTTCTCTCTCCACACCGCATGGCCGCTGCTAGGGGGTGAGGAAGGGGTGGCATTGGTGATGCAAGACCATCTTTTCTGCCCTCCTCAATGCCTCTTTCAATGATATGAAGTCAAAACTAGCCACTGTGATTGCTTACCTGGTTTTTGGTTCTTGTGATGGTGCTTTGCTGTGTGCAGATAGTTAAAAATTTGGTGTTCTAACAGGGGAACCAATGTTTGTAGGCTTCTGTTCCACCATCTTGCTCCGCCTGCTCCCATATCTGATTCTTACTCGGAAATTCTTACAGCTGAAAAATCTGTCCAGATTCCCTGCAGGATTCTATAGGGAAGATCACTTATCTTTATCATACAACCTTTCACTCTTAGTGTTATAATTCTTATTTACCTCTCTTAAGAATGAGTAGTATAGCTCTGTGATTTCAGGCAAGTTACTTAATCTCTCTTTGTTTCTTTGCTGTTAAATATAAACTGTGTCAGTTGTTTTGAGGATTAAATGAGGTAATTCCTAGCACAGAGTAAGCACTTACTAAATAATAGCTATTACTATTATCTCTCTTCAGCCAGCTGAAGTCTTAGAGGGCAGTGCCCTCATAGTGTTCTTTGCATCTTCTGCAAGTACTTGCTGGTGTGTATAAGATAGAATTTTTCACACTGGGCTTCCTTGGACAAGTTTCATAAGAGGTGCTTTTTTGTAGTTCAAAAACATTGGATTCAAATTTCATCTGTAAATTTTAACTGTTTTAAAAAACAACAAAAATCTGTGAGCTCAAATGTTATAAAATAGAATTTTAAGTAATAAAGACCATCAGTGTCTTTACAGTTGTTCACACCTATAATCCTGGCATTTTGGGAGGCTAATGTGGGAGGATCACTTGAGGCCAGGAGTTTGAGACCAGCCTGGGTGACATAGTGAGACCTCGTCTCTACAAAAAAAAAAAATTTTAATTAGCCAGGCGAGGTTGTGTACACAACCTGAGCAACAGATCAACACTCTATCTCAATTTAAAAAAAAAAAAATTCTCATTTTATTAATATGCTGCTAAATTACTTCATTTTTATGCTTTTCCTATCATCTTTTTAAATTGAAGATGATCCTGATATTGAAGAGTAAACTGTTAAAAACAAACTGCAAAACAAGAACTTGTTGCCATTTGCAAATATTTCTGTCCATAACTTTAATCGTGTGAATTTTAAAAATACAAAAATAAGTAGAATAGGATACAGGAATGCAACTGACACATAACCTCTGCTTTCATTGATTTGTATTACTCAGATGAGGCTCGTTGTAGCCATTGATGGATTTTTATAATAAATTCATTCTATAAATTTAAATAAAAATATACCTGTTCTAGTTAAGTGTGGATTTACCTACTACCTTTGGAAAGAGGAGACATTGATAAGTAACTTACTTGTTTTTATGTATTTCTTTGATGAGCATTTATTATACTATTGTTATATAATAGGTTTTAGGCTCTAAGTTAACAATATAGGTTTGACAGGCTACAACTGACAGCCTTTGGTTAAACATAAGCTCATTAGGTTTCCATGTAATTGTGCATTTAGAAGAATATTGCTTTAAGACTCTTTGGAAACACTGACGTGTAAAGTATCCTATGTCTTTGAGTCAGCTGACTCCCATCTTTCACTTTTGCAGGGGCCCAGCTGGAGTAAGAGCCCAAGCCCTGGATAGAGATGGAAATCTGGTAGAAGATTTTGTATTTGATGCAGGAGTTGGGAATATTGGAAATCGTGTTCTTCATGTGAGAAATGCACCTTCCCCTGCTGCTACTTCTTCCCTTGCAATTTCTGGAATGATTGCAGATGAAGTACAACAAAGATTTGAATTGTAAATAATGAAAGGAGCTAGGTATGCACTGTAATCTCCATGTCAGCAACAAGAATGTACTAATTGCATTCTTTAATTTAAAAAATGGTTTTTAAAATTTCATTTTTAGGTCAAAGATAACCACTGAATTGTTAAAATGATATAACATAGAAATAATAATTTTCTACAAAAATTAGCTGGGCATGGTGGCACATGCCTGTAATCCCAGCTACTCGAGAGGCTGAGGCAGGAGAATCACTTGAACCAAAGAGGCAGAGGTTGCAGTGAGCTGGCCCTCCAGCCTGGGTGACAGAGCAAGAGAAAACATAATAATAATTTTCAAAATGTTAGGCTTGGGACCGTGGCCAGCACTTTGAGAGGCCAAGGCAGGTAGATTGTAGCCTAGGAGTTTGAGACCAGCCTGGGCAACATGGCAAAACGCTGTTTCTACAAAATAGCTGGGTGTGGTGCCTCTGTAGTTCCAGCTACATAGTAGGCTGAGGTGAGAGGATCACTTGAACCCAGGAGGTCCAGGCTCCAGTGAGCTATGTTCATGACACTGCATTCCAGGCTGGATGATAGAGCAAGATCTTGTCTCAAAAAAAAAAAAAAAAAAAAAAATCCAGCCTAAGCAACATGGTGAATGAAACCCCATCTCTACAAAAAATAAAAAAATTAGCTGGACATGATGGTGTGTGCCTGTAGTCCCAGCTACTTGAGGGGCTGAGGCAGGAGGATCACTTGAGCCCGGGAGGTCAAGACTACCGTGAGGTCTGTTCGTGCCACTATACCTCAGCCTGGGCAACAAAGTCAGTCCCTGACTCAAAAAATAAAAACAACAACAAAATATAAATTCCACGCTTATTTACTTTGTGAATGAAGAGGCAAGATACAGTTTTATCTGTCCTGGATCCCTGACTTTTTTTTTTTTTTTTTAGATGGAGTTTCACTCTTGTTGCCCAGGCTTGAGTGCAATGGTGAAATCTTGGCTCACTGCAACCACTGCCTCCCAGGTTCAAGCGATTCTCCTACCTCAGCCTCCCGAGTAGCTGGGATTACAGGTGCCCACCACCATGCCTGGCTAATTTTTTTGTATTTTTAGTAAAGATGGGGTTTTGCCATGTTGGCCAGGGTGGACTTGAATTCCTGACCTCAGGTGATCCACCCGCCTCAGCCTCAAAGTGCTGGGATTACAGGTGTGAGCCACTGCACCCAGCCCTGAATCCCTGACTTTGTTAATGACCTGTCCTTACCAACTATGACCTAGAGAAGATTTAGCTTTTCAAGAATTTTGGAGAACGATGGCATAAAAATGGGTTATTTCCTTAAATCAGTTTTTTAGCATTATACTACCTAAGCTCGTTTGGTCTCTCACAGACAAGGAAATACATCATATTGTAGGTTGCATTCTTTTAATTTCGAAGAGTCACAAAACTCACATTATTTAGAGCAACAATATTTGTATTTAGAAATTAAAAATTCATGATTTCAAGAAAATAGATAAAATTTACATTTTTGAGTAGTTTGAATAAGTTTCTATCTTAGTTATAATATTTGTCAGAAATAACAAAACAAACTCAAAACCTTTATTATTTTCAGTCTCTTTATAACTGATGTGGTATGGTATCATTATGAAATGTAAACAGTGGTACACTGAGTAGTTGTCTTGCTCTTCAGTCTCTGTGGCTGAGAACTGAAATAACTTAGAAGAGATAGATTTTTATGAGAGCAGTTTTAGAATCCTGACACTGATGTATAGAACTCTAATTTTAAGTTTATTTATATATTATATCTCTGATCTTTAGTCACACTAAGACTCTCAAAATGTTGGCCAAGACTGCTAATGATTCATACCTACTTGATTTTTCAGGGCTCCTATAAAGTTGTGTAGGGATATTTTTCCATTTTTGATAAATATCTAACTTTGAGGCATTCACTTTTGTAAACCGCGAAAGTGCCTTACATTCATGTGTACCTCATGAGTATTTTAAGTTGATGCCCAGTGCTGTACTATATCCTGTATATATGTGTTCTGTGGTATCTGTTGAAATAATTCTTGTAATTTAGAAAGTTAGAAAATAGAAATGTAAATGAAAATGTGACGACCTGACTGCAGAATTTTGAGTACTGAACCACATTTAAGTGAGGCGTTTTCATCCATTGTCTCTCATTTGCTCTGTCAGGAATCATCTTCTAGTCTGTATGTCTTCTTTCCTCTTAGCTCTCCAAAGCTGTATGATGGATGGGTGAGAAGGATGTGCATTTTGGTTGATAGGAAAAATGCTTCTGTTTTCTTCCTTTTCCCCTCACTTCAAGCATTGATGATTACATTGGTTGAGCTACCTCATCCATTAATGTGAAAGGCTACACATCATCAGCTTGTGTTCAAGAAGTAGCACATCCCAGGTAAACAGAGTAGGCCATTATTCAACACTTGGGATGAGCATATTAAAAGCATTCAGATATCAATGACAGAAGAAGCAAGCCCTAATGTTTCTTTATAACAGCTATTCCTGCAAGAAATGCAAACACACCATAGTTTTCTGTTCCATTACAAGATTACTAAGAGATGGAAAACATTATCATTTTCTATTTCATCAACAGTACGATTGCATACATACTAAGTTGTAAAGACTGGAATTACAAAAAATGATTGTCCTAATTAAAGCAATCCTCAATCCATTCGAGTCTGTACAATACCCCAAAAAATAAAAGTGAAAAATTTGTTGAAAGTGTTTTGAATATGTAGGTTATTCTGTTTGTAAAACATTTTATATGTATGTCAACAGGATTTTGTTGTTTAATACTGATATAATAAAGTTTTATTATTTCTGACAGAAGAAATGTATATTAATATTTAAAATATTTTAATGATCCTTGGTGTTGTAGAGAACATATTTTTTAGTTCCATAAAGACTTTTATGCAAATAAATTTTTTATGTGTAAAACATAAACTGTTTGCTTTAGGATAGCAGCCAACCTTTTTAAAAAACTCATTTCTGTGTTAGTATATAACACAAAATGAGGTTGAGTAGTTTATATTTTGGGTAAAAAATGGAGCATTTTAGATTTTAACTTCAGAGTGTTTGTGAGAAACTCTTGATGTACCAGCCAGTATATTTTTGGTGTTTCATGTTACATAGCTTAACTCTTTTATCCATGCATATATGTGCATATCAAAGTCCTTCCCTTGATCCTCTCAGCGTTGGCACTGTTTGAGGAGTTGCCTTTACTGTTGGCAGAATTCCACTTTCCCTGAGGCCATTTGGAAATCTACCTGGTAACCTGTGGGATAACCTTAACTCTTAGAACTTTCTTCATAGGATGGTGGTGAGAGTGGGGTATACTGCCAGGCCCTGTCCTTTGGGAGTTTGTAGGACCTGCTTTCGGAGGCAATCCAACCCTGATGGCTGTAACTATGAGCTATCCCTGTAAACACAGGAGGCATGGTGTCTGTATTTAAGGACTGGCTCTGCCCTCCTGGGCACTTGATCTGTGTCTAGACTTCTTGGTCAGAGGTTTCCTCATCTTTCTGCACATACACTGTTATCTAAAGATCTTGTAAACATTTTTGAGTTGTAGTCGTAAAGTCAGTTACTAAGCTTTTCTAATACACTCAAAGGGAGTTTTTGAAATCTCTTCATCAGGGCTTAAGGTAGAAGGACAGGATGAAATGGTTGGGAAAGCAAAATCTGCCTCGAGATGTTTTCAAATAGTTTGTACTCATTAAAGAGTTTAAGAATGGAAATAAACCCTAAAGCCCTGAAGGGAAGAACTGTGTTGATACCAACCAACTCTACTTTTCTGGCCTCAAATCCTAGAAAATACTGTAGGTCTTTGTTGTTGTTGTTGTTAATTGCTTTTATTTTCTGCTTATGGGAAGGGTCTCACATTAAAGTTATCTTAAGTTTCTTTTGTCCCTGGGATAAAATGAGAAAATTTACCTTTTAGATATGGCAAGAGATGGCAGGTCTTGGGTTGCTCAGGAAGCCCAACTTTGAATATTAGGAAAGACCTGAGGGACAGTGGTAACAGAGGGACCTCTCTCACTAGAGAACTTTGAATTTTAGCCAACTTCTGCTTAAAACTGTATCTTTAGAAAAACCTCTTTTAACTTGGTTGCTGTGAAGCAGAATGAAATGGCTACAGCAGTGTTTTTTTTTTTTTTAAACACCTTTCAGATTTAATTTTCCTTAAATTTGTCCACTGGGAATATAAGAGATGTCTTTTAGGGGTATCAGTTTATTTTTTAATTTTTGTCTCCCCTTCCCTCTCCTTTCCCCCTCCTTTCCCCCTCCTTTCCCCCTCCTTTCCCTCTCCTTTCCCTCGACAGGGTCTTGCTTTGTTGCCCAGGCTGGAGTGCAATGGCACTATATCTTGGCTCACTACAACCTCCGCCTCCTAGGTTCAAGCGATTCTCCTGCCTCAGCCTCCTGAGTAGCTAGGATTACAGGCACATGCCACCACACCCAGCTAATTTTTTATATTTTTGGTAGAGATGGGGTTTCACCATGTTGGCCAGGCTGGTCTCGAACTCCTGACCTCAAGTGATCCACCCGCCTTGGCCTCCCAAAGTTGGGATTACAAACGTGAGCCACCACGCCCGGCCTTTTTATTTTTTAATTTTTAAGACAGAGTCTCACTCTGTCACCCAGGACCCAGGCTGGAGTGTAGTGGCATGATCATAGCTCACTGTAGCCTTAACATCGTGGGCTCAGGTAGTCTTCCTGCTTTAGTCTCCTGAATAGCTGAAACTATAGGTGTGCATCTCCAGGCCCAGGTAATTTTTTTTTTTTTGAGAGACAGGTTTCACTATTTTGCCCAGGATGGTCTGGGACTCCTGGCCTCAAGCAGTCTTCTTGCCTTGACCTCCCAACGTGCTGAGATTATAGGCATGGGTTGCCACACCTGGCTGTGATACCAGTTTATAATAATAGCAGATTCTTTTGTTTGTATGGGTTTTTGTTGTTGTTTTGGTCTCTGAGTAGCTTCCCAAGTCACGTGCGCCACGTACTAATTGCTCTTTCCCAGAATGCCTAGATCCTTAACCTTTGCCTATGTTTTTCTTAGACGCTTTTTTTTTTTTCCTTTTTTTTTCTTTTTGAGACGGAATCTCACTCTGTTGCCCAGGCTGGAGTGCAGTGGCATGATCTCAGTTCACTACAGCCTCTGCCTCCCGGGTTCAAGTGATTCTCCTGCCTCAGCCTCCCAAGTAGTTGGAACTACAGTGACACACCACCATGCCCGGCTAATTTTAGTATTTTTAGTAGAAACGGGGCTTCACCATGTTGGCCAGGCTGGTCTCGAACTCCTGACCTCAGGGGATCCACTTGCTTTGGCCTCCCAGCATGCTGGGATTATAGGCATGAGCCACTGCGCCCAGCCTTTCTTAGATTCTTGATCAATCATTCCAGCTGGGACCTCCTGGATCCTTCTAAATACTCAGAAACAAGCATGTTGGTTATGTTACAGGCCAATAGGAAAATGTTGTCTTCTGACATCCAACTTTGTGCTTTGGAATTTAGGGATATAAAGATGTTTTTGCTTCTGCTTTGCATGTTAGAATTTTGTGGTTGGTAGTGAATTTTTGAATATACTTTTATTTTTGAATTGTCTCCAGAATTACTTGGTAAGTTTTCTGCAATTAAAGAAAAAGCCTAATGTTAAATGTTATTTTAAAAGGGTTGATGCAACATTGAGGATTTCAAGGTTCTACCACCATTCCTAATTGAGAGAATGGTAGTTTCCTCTGGAAGGAAACTTCCTATGAAAGTCATATAGTAATGGCATTTATTCTAAGAGTGGATATGGTAGGTGAGAACTACAGAGTTGAAGGGAATCTGGAGGGTCATTCCAGGCTACTTAGCTTCCAGAAATCACATCAATGGATAACACCAAAGAATCACACTGTTTTTCCAAGTAGAGAGTAAATGATTATATATTTGGGTCAAAAAACTGAAGTTTGGTTATCAGTGACTATAGTAATCACAGAACAAAACAACACTTTGTTGTGAGTTAGTAATATAAACTAACACAGTAGTATAAACCTACCCAAGAGGGAGGGGGTTTGCCCTGTTTGGTTTATTATTTTGGGTTCAGTTGGTAGAGAATAGAATCCATTCTAGCTAAACAAAAATAAATTTATCTTGGGCCAGGTGTGGTGACTCATGCCTATAATCCCAGCACTTTGAGAGGCTGACGCAGGAGGACTGCTTAAGGCCAGGAGTTCGAGACCAGCCTGGACAGCATGGCGAGAGTCCTAGCTATCTTTTTTTTTTTTTTTTTTTTTGAGACATAGTCTTGCTCTGTTGCCCAGGCTGGAGTGTGGTGGCGCAATCTTGGCTCACTGCAACCTCCGCTTCCCAGGCTCAAACTATTCTCCTACCTCAGCCTCCTGAGTAGCTGGGATTACAGGCATGTGTCACCACGCCCGGTTAATTTATTTTGTATTTTTAGTAGAGATAGGGTTTTGCCATGTTGGCCAGGCTGGTCTCGAATTCCTGACCTCAAGTGATCCACCCGCCTTGGCCTCCCAAAGTGCTGGGATTACAGACGTGGTGAGCCACCTCGCCCAACCAGTCCTAGCTATCTGAAAGGTTGAGATGGGGATCCCTTGAGCCCAAGAGTTCAAGGCTGCAGGGATCTATGTACCACTGCACTCCAGCCTGGGTAACAGAGTGAGACTCTGTCTAAAAGTAATAATAACAATAATAATAATACGTTCATTCAGAGAATACAGAATCATTGGAAGGCTAATGAAGTAGATTCTGGTTGAGCTTTCAGGAACAAGTCCCAAAGCCACATCACAGAACCAGGACACTAAGAGAGTAATTTCAAAACAATTATGATCCACAGAGAACTGCCACACCATGCATGAGTCTAGCCATTGCTGCTGCCACATAAAACTAGTGACTGAATGGTGCTTGCTAATTCACTTCTGCCTTGTTTTTTATTTTTTATTTTTTTGAGACGGAGTCTCGCTTTTGTCACCCAGGCTGGAGTGGTGCAGTGGTGCGATCTCGGCTCACTGCAACCGCTGCTTCCCGGGTTCAAGCTATTCTTCTGCCTCAGCCTCCTGAGTCTCTGGGATTACAGGCGACCACCACGATGCCTGGCTAATTTTGTACTTTTAGTGGGCGGGGTTTCGCCATGTTGGCCAGGCTGGTCTCGAACTCCTGACCTCAGGTCATCCATCCACCTTGGCCTCCCAAGGCACTGGGATTACGGGCGTGAGCCACCGCGCCCGGGCTTACTTCTGCCTTCTATATCTCACTCCAGTGTATCTGATAGGCTGGGAGCTGTACTGAAGAGATTATGAATACATTTGTTGTTGACAGCTCAACTTTATAACTGTCAGGAATTTGAAGGATTCTATTGTGATAACATAAACAACAAAAATTTGAATGATGCTTTGCCCTCTCTCTTTTTTTTTTTTTTTTTTTTTTTGAGACGGAGTCTCGCTCTGGAGTACAGTGGCACGATCTCGGCTCACTGCAAGCCCTGCCTCCCGGGTTCACACCATTCTCTTGCCTCAGCCTCCCAAGTAACTGGGACTACATGCGCCCACCACCATGCCAGGCTAATTTTTTGTGTTTTTAGTAGAAACAGTTTCACCGTAGCCAGGATGGTCTCGATTTCCTGACTTCGTGATCTGCCTGCCTCAGCCTCCCAAAGTGCTGGGATTACAGGCATGAGCCACCACGCCCAGCAATAATTTGCCCTTTCACCTTTATTATAGGAGATGGTGTTTGGAACAGCTACTTCCCCCACTTACAATGACTTTCCACCTGGTGGTGGTGGCAATATTTGGATGACCTCAGTGGCATCTTCATACCCTGGAGAACCAGAAAACACTCTTATTTGTTCAATAGCAGGTTGTATGTAACATATAAATATACAATGCCTTTTTTGTGGGGCGTGGGGAGGCATATTAAATCAATCTTTTGGAATTTCATACAAAATTACAGTTCCTCTTGGGAAGACCTTTTAGGTATGCTGTCTCTTACAGGAGGTTGGGCATAAGCCTCCCATGAGGGTCAGAGGACAAAGGCCTGTCTGAGGGCCTGCTTCAACTTCTTTCAGGCAGGTGGCTGTGAGAGGACCGAGCTAGCTATGGCAGCAACCCATGAAAGTGAGTGATAACGACATTGATTGTTTCCTGTGGCATTGCTTTGCTTTGCGTAATTGACTGGTAGCACTTGTAGTTTTAAATAAATTGAGGAAGTATGAGAGAGTAAATGGGAGAAATGTTGAGTAAGTCCTTCTTGAAAATGTTTTTAAGTGGAAGAATATTAGTGGTAAATTACTGTCTTTTAACATTTTAATTGTGCTTAGATCATTCATATTTTCCCTCAAATCCTATCTAAATTTAAAAAAAGGTAAAGCCAGTTGCAGTGGTTCATGCCTGTAGTCCCAGCACATTGGAAGACTGAGGCAGGAGGATTGCTTAAGACCAGGAGTTCAAGACGAGCCGGGGCAACAGAGCAAGACCACATCTCTTAAAAAAAAAAAACAACTACAAATTACAAAATAAATTAGCTGGGCATGATGGTGCAATCCTAGCTACCTGGGAGGCAGAGGCAGGACGACCCCCTGAGCCTAGGAGTTCAAGGCTGCAGGGAGCTAGTATGATCACGCCACCACACTCCAGCCTGGGTGACAGAGTGAGACCCTATCTCTTAAAAAAAAATAATTTAAAAAGGGAAGCAAAATTACAATCCATCAAATTATTGGCTGGGCACGGTCGCTCTCGCCTGTAATCCCAGCACTTTGGGAGGCTGAGGCAGGCAGATCACCTGAGGTCAGGAGTTCGAGACCAGCCTGGCCAACATGGCTAAACCCCGTCTCTACTAAAAATACAAAAAATTAGCCAGATTTGGTGGTGTGTGCCTGTAATCCCAGCTACTTGGGAGGCTGAGGCAGGAGAATCACTTGAATCCAGAGGCACAGGTTGCAGTGAGCCGAGATCGCGCCACTGCACTCTAGCCTGAGTGTCAGAGCAGGACTCCGTCTCAAAAAAAAAAAAAAAAAAAATTACTAACATGATAATTAGCATATTTCAGTACAAATTTGTGATTAAGCTTTTTGTTATGTATACATATGCCCTTCCTCTTACAGTATCAGTGTGTTTAATACTTGCATTTTTTTTTTTTTTTTTTTTTTTTTTGAGATGGAGTCTCCCTTTTTTGCCCCAGCTGGAGTGCAGTGGCGTGATCTCGGCTCACTGCAACCTCCTCCACCTCCCAGGTTCAAGCGATTCTCCTGCCTCAGCCTCCCTAGTAGCTGGGATTACAGGCACCCACCAATATTCCTGGCTAATTTTTGTATTTTTAGTAGAGATGGGGTTTCACCATTTTGGCCAGGCTGGTCTCAAACTCCTGACCTCAGGTGATCTGCCAGCCTCAGCCTCCCAAGTGCTGGGATTACAGGCGTGAGCCACCACGCCCAGCCTAATTTTTTGTTTTTTAACACTAGAAGCAAATGTTTAATATTTAGACTGGAAATTTTTCATTTAAAATACCTCTTAATTAGTGTTTTGAATAAGTACCATTTTCATGTGGTTGCAAATTCAAAAGTCATAATAAGGGGTCTGGACAAAGTTGGCTCACACCTATAATCTTACTACTTTGGTAGGCCAAGGAGGGAGGCTCTCTGGAGCCCAGGTGTTTTTAGACCAGCCTGGGCAACATAGCAAGACCCCCGTCTCAACAACAACAAAAGTCACAAAAAGGTACACAGTGAAAAATCTCCCTTTCATCTCCAGCCACCCAGTTTTCATCCCTGTGGCAACAAAAATCTTTGTAGCCTTGCTGATATGGTTTGGCTGTGTCCCCACCCAAATCTCATCTTGAATTGTAGTTCCTATAATCCCCACATTTGTGGGAGGGACCTGGTAGGATGAGATTGAATCATGGGGGCGATTATGCCCATGCTGCAGTTCTCATGATAGTGAGTTCTCACAAAATATGAAGGTTTTATAAGGGGCATTTCCCGCTTTTGCTCAGCACTTCTCCTTGCTGCCACTATGTGAAGAAGGACATGTTTGCTTCCCCTTCTGCCATGATTGGAAGTTTCCTGAGGCATCCCCAGCCCTGTGGAATTGTGAGTTGTTGAAACCTCTTTCCTTTATAAATTACCCAGTCTTGGGTATGTCTTTATTAGCAGCATGAGAACAGACCAATACAATAAATGCAGAGAAATTGAGTCAAATGCTTATATAATAAAATTATGTAAAATGTAGTATTTTATATAATAAAATACTGCCAAGGAGCCTCCCTCCTTGGCCTGCCAAAGTATAAGATTATAGGTGTGAGCCAACTTTGTCCAGACCCCTTATTGTGACTTGAATTTGCAACCACATGAAAATGGTACTTATTCAAAACACTAATTAAGAGGTATTTTTAATGAAAAATTTCCAGTCTAACTATAAACATTTGCTTAAAGTGTATGAGGAGCCATACTTTCACACTATACATCCTGCACTTTTCACTTTGCAGCATATCTTGGATAATGTTCCACAGAGGCCTGGTTATTTTAAAATAACTTTATGGGTTCCACTGTATGGATTTACTATTATTTATTGAACTAGTCCCCTATTCCTACTGATTATTTAAACTGTTTATTTCTAGGACATTTTTTGTTTTGTTTTACTTCTGGTATAATAAACAACACTGCAATGAATAACCTTGTCTCTAAGTGACTTCATATAAAAGCAAGTATATCTACAGGACATATTCCTAGAATTTGCTAGGTCAAAGGGAAACTTTGATGTTATCTCGTTCCCCTAGACAGAAGTCCTAATATACTTACAATTTACAGTCCTAATATACTTACAACATATTAGAATGCTTGTTTCCTCATATCTTTACCATCATAGTATGTAATCAAACTTTTTCATCTGTGCTATTCTAATAGGTGAAAAATGATAACAGTATAACCCCCAAAAGAGGATTATCTTTTTCTCCACATCCTCAACAGCATTTGTTATTACCTGTCTTTTGGATATAGGCCATTTTAACTGGGGGAGATGATATTTTATTGTAGTTTTGATCTGCATTTCTCTAATGATCAACGATTTTGAGCACCTTGTCTCATTTGCCATATTTATGTCTTCTTTTTTCTGTGTGTTTTAAATTTTTTTACAAGTTTTTTTTTTTTTTTTTTTTTAAATAGAGATGGGGTCTCATTATGTTGCCCAGGCTGGTCTTCAATTCCTGGGCTCAAGGGCTCCTCCTGCCTCAGCCTCCCAAAGTGCTGGGATTACAGGTGTTGACCCACTGTGCCTCGCCCCTTTGTTTTTCTTATTGAATTTTAGTCTTTTAATTTGTAGGAGCTCTTTTATGTTTTACTGAAAATAACTACAAAAATGAATTGCACCAGCTTGGGCAACATGGTGAGACCCTGTCTCTACCAAAAATACAAAAAATTAGCCGGGCATGGTGACACATGCCTATGATTCCAGCTACCTGGGAGGCTGAAGTGGGAGGATCACTTGAGGCCAGGAGGCGGAGGTAGTAGTGACCCAGGATCATGCCACTGCAATCCAGCCTGAGCGAGAGAGTGAGACCCCATCTCAAACAAACAAACAAAAAACCCACAAAAATGAGTTGCAGATATTTTTTCCAGTTTGTCATTTTCTTTTTGGCTTATCTGGTGATTTTTTTGCCTTTTTTTTTTTTTTTTTTTTAAAGAGACAGGGTCTCACTGTGTTGCTCAGGCTGGTCTCTAGCTCCTGGCCTCAAGCTATGCTTCTACTTCGGCCACTGGAGTTGTTGGGATTACAGGCATGAACCACCATGCCTGGCTCATACATTTATAAAAATTGAATTCATCAGTCTTTTAGATCTTGTGTCATAGTGAAAGTGTCTTTTTTCTGCTTAGGTTATAAATGAATCATTGTATGGTTTTATTGTTTATATTTAAATATTTGACATATCTGGAGTTTGTGCTAGTGTAGTGTATAGGGTATGGATCCAACATTTTTTCTAGATGGCCCATTTGTCTGAATGGGAAACTTTTTTTTTTTTTTTTTTTTTTGAGATGGAGGCTTGCTCTTGTTGCCCAGGCTGGAGTGCAATGGCGTGATCTCAGCTCACCACAACCTCCACCTCCCAGGTTCAAGCGATTCTCCTGCCTCAGCCTCCCATGTAGCTAAGGATTACAGGTGTGCGCCACCTTGCCCAGCTAGTTTTGTATTTTTAGTAGAGATGGGGTTTTTCCATGTTGGTCAGGCTGGTCTCAAACTCCGGACCTCAGGTGATCTGCCCGCCTCGGCCTCCCAAAGTGCTGGAATTACGGGTGTGAGCCACCTTGCCCGGTCCTGAATGGGAAACTTTTTACTGCTGTCATTCTTGGACTATCCTCCACATGCACGTGGATCACATTTCTGTTTGCTCAGCCCAGAGATCACAACTCAGATGCCTGTACAGACTAGGCAAGTTACATAAAAGGGTGAAGAGTGCCAGGTGGGAAGTATAGCCAACTGGAAATGGATGGCATACTTTTGTAAAGAGGGCAGCCACTACCCAGTGCCTGCTGATTACTCTCTTGCACGAATGCAGTAGGCCCCAGTGTTGCCAGATCTTTGTCAAGAGAAGCTGAAAATACAGATTTTTATATGAAGCCCCTTGATTTTAAAATGTTAACAATTAAATTTAAATACAGCCTTAGCTAAACAAAATATGTCTTCAGGCCTGACTTGGCCCAGAAAAGCCTTCTGATATTTCTGGCCAAGAATGAGATTTCTAACAACTTTACTCTCCTATGAGTAAAGAGAACATACATGGTCTAGTAGTTTGACAGAATAGTAGTTTATAGCTGGAGTCTGGGAACAGGAGAGAAAACTAAGGACCCTCTATATAAGCCAAAGTCTTTGCTCTCACAGACTGAAACATTAATGGGAGAAATACAAGCATTTCACCATCCCACCTTTTATCCTAAGTACATGTGAATAGATATGGCCATTTATTAGAGGATATTCTTGATTAAGTGGATACTTGGATTAGAAAAATAATCTTATTTTCCAACTCTGCCACTCTGATTTTACCCAAATGAAAAAGTGGTGCATGTTTTGGGGAGAATAATTGCTCAGCTACTGATGCCGGAACTGAACTGTAGTACTGACTTATTTTTTGTACCCTGTTCGTCTTTTCCCTTTCTCACTGCTGGTGGTTAGAGACAGGGAGTAAGATATCTTCTTTACAACCTGTTAAAAGTAATGTGCTCAGCCTCTAGTGGGATGAAATTCGTGGTAATGATAAAGTTACCAGAGCCTATGCCTCTTTGAACTGAAAAGCTTGTCAGATCTTTTCTGGGTTGCTAATGAGTGTGTCCCAGAGGCCAATCCAGGTTTTGTAGGACCTGAAGCCTACACAATTTGGAAGACACGATTAAGAAAACAATTCGAAAATATCTTTTGAAAGTTTTGTAAAAACGATATGATTTTATGAAGGGCCCGTGCAAGTGACGGACCTTTCAATTCAAGCTTGATCAACGTCACTGTCATCTGCCCCTTCTGACCCTACCACCAGGCAAGGGCTTTCCACGCCTCATCTTTCGGTTCCCACACCATCACCCTAGGAAACAGTTACTATATCTCCTAACGATATACTATATATAGTATATAATTTGTATAAGCATACAGTACTCATGAAAACAAGCCACATAGAGCACAAATACGTTAAATATCCCGTCCAGCCCGAATGACCCTTTCTCTCCACGTCCCTGTACAGCCTCCCACGACGGTAGTGCTGGGGCTCGAGGCGCCACAAGAGTGGCACCGAGTTCGGATTGTCTTGAGCAGGTCGAAAGGAGGGGGCATATGGGGAAAAAGCAGTCAAACTGGAGAGTCTGGAGCGGCCCCCGGTACAGTCCCGGGAAAAGCGGACTCCCCCGGGCCCCCAGGCCCCGCACCCCAGCGCCGGGAAGGCGCCTCTGCCTGCTCCGCGGCGCGCATGCTCCGTGTTAGGCCTCTCGGGCTACTCGGGATTATGAGCGCCGGGCCGAGGGGGCGGGCCGAGCCTCGGCTGCTGGGACCCGGGGCTCGGCGGCGACACCGAGGCACTCTGTGCGGCTGCTAAACGGGCAGCAGCGGCGGCCGGCGCTGTGCGCGCCATAGTGAGGCTCGCTCGCCCGACGCGCACTCCGAGTCGGTCCCCAGAGCTTTGTGGAGGTGACTCGAGTGGGCCGGGCCGGGCGGCGCTGTCGGCTGGGAGGGCAGGGAGGAGGCGATGAGGAGACAAGCAGCCGCCGCCGCTGCTCACCGCCCGCCGCGGCCGTAGCGGGAGTCGGGGCGGGGCTGGGCCAGCTGTACCCCTGCCGGGCCGCGAACCCAGACAAAGGAGGAGGAGCCGCCCCAGAAGCGGGCCAGCGCCGCCGGGAAAGGAGGTCACCGCCGGGGGTCGCCCGGACTCGCGGGTCGCCGCGCTTCCTCTGCGGGCACTGCAGGAGGCGAGGGCCGCCCCTGCGGAGGAAGTCGACCCCGGGGTCTCCGCCTGCCCGCCGGCGCCGCCTCCCAGCCGCCTCGGCCGTAGCCTCGGTCCGGGCGGGAGGCGGCGGCCGCCGGCGAGGCGAGGCGGCCCGCGCCCTGCCTGTCAGGCCACCGGCCCGGCCCGCGGACTGCCCCCGATGCGGAGGCGCTGTCGCCGGGGCCATGCAGCAGGCGCCGCAGCCTTACGAGTTCTTCAGTGAGGAGAATAGTCCGAAATGGCGGGGACTGTTGGTCTCGGCCCTGCGGAAGGTCAGTGCTGGGGCCGGGGCGGCCGGCGGGTTGGGGGCCGGGCCCGTGGTCCCCCGGGCTTCTAACGGGGAGCAGCTTGTTCCTCCCACAGGGCTCGAGTCCCGGGGCCGAGCAGTTTCTCGTTGGCTGGCAAGGGGGGGCTCACAATTGCCTGTTGCATTCTGAAGGACGTTTCTCAAGTTTTTTTGCCTGGTCCCGGAAGGAAGGTTTTGTTATGATCATAAAACTGGATTTCATGTTGCAGTCATTTCGTCAGGCTACTTCCGCCGTTGACCAATTTGTTGTCCTCAGGCTGGAATCGGGCAAGAGAAAGTCCCGCTGGTATTTAGACAGTTTCTAAAACAAAAGCACATTTTCAGGCCGGGTAATTACTTTTAATTAAGTTCTTTGGGAGTGTTTCCCCTAGGCGGTTTGCTTGTCAAGGGTATCCACTTATGAGGCAATGGTTTTTTGTAATATGGATGTTTCACATGTGTGAAATGTCAGTGAGTCATGATATTCTTATTCATTTTACAGTTCTAAAGGTAAATTTAAAGCGCCTTCCCACTTCCTGCAGACGGTGTCTTACCTGTTTACAAGAGATTACCCTTAGAAAATTTGGTGTCTTCACGACCAAATTGCGATTTAGGACTTGAAATCATTTTAAGGAACAAAAAGGGGGCAACTCCTGCAAATCAGTCTTTCACGTTTGGGTGCATTGCTAGGGTGCATCTTTCCTGTAGATGGTGGTGGTCTTCTTCTGAATTTAGGTACTAACCATATGATCATTTTTATAATAAATCCTTTTGTAGGATCAAGACATTTAAAGACTGAATAGGTGCGGGATCAGCTGTCATGCCTGCTGAGCAGGGGCTTTCTTTGCCATTAATGCAGACTTAGTCCTTTCTGCCTTTTGTGCAAAATAACCAAGAATACATTCTAAAATAATAAAGAAAAAATAAAGATTAATTTAAAAGACTATACTTGGAAAATATATCCTCATACATTTAATTTCTGTAAATGAAAGGAAGTAGTGTATTTTAAAGTTAAGGACATTCTCCTCATGCATTGAGAGTTGCAGATTTTCCATTATTTTCATAATTCTTACAAGGAAGTATTGCTTTCCTCAGGGCAAACACCAAGTCGTATCTTTTTAAAGAACCTGGCAGAGATGACTAGTGGCAGCTAGACAGTTATTCCATTGGTATACTAAGTGCTAAAGTATTAAATTGACCTTACTTCCATGTGCAGCCCAATTCTGTAAGGAAAGGGGAAGAAATGAAAAGTGTGCTGAGTGGTGATAATGAACTCTGGCCTGAATTAAAAGCAAAGGGGGAAATGTGTAGATAGTAATTAGCCCTTTGACCACAGGGAAGTGTGAGTGTAGTTATCAGGTAGGCCTATATTGTTGGCAGTGTGATGCAGGTGTGTACCCGTTTATAATTTTCTGGTAGCAAATAGTATTTGAGTGTGTGTTGCATAACTTGTTCAGTAGGTAACTTTGATTCTAATAATCTTTCACGTCCCGAAACAGATTTATGTTTTCTTTTTCTTTAAATAGAGACAGGGTTATACTATGTTGCCCAGGCTGGTCTTGAACTTATGGCCTCAAGCAGTCCTCCCACCTCTGCCTTCCAAACTGCTGGGATTGCAGGCCTGAGCCACCTGGCACCAGACCCAGATTTTTTTTTTTTTTTTCAAGTTAGGCTAGAGACAAAGCCAAGATTAACATCCAATCCTAGTCCATTGCTTTGATGCTATTACTTTGCATTTATACATTGTGCTTGCTTTCCTGGAACTCAGGTGCCTTGTAGATACTATGTCATATTCCACAGTTCTAGTATGTTCTTTATAAAGTAAATACATCTAAGAAAATTTGGTCTTTTGAGGTGAATTCAGAAAACATTTTCTGTTAACTTACTGTTATGATGGAATTGAAGTACATTTGTATGGAAATTTTAAAAAATATTTTTGGAAAAATTTTGTTAAAAGTAATTAAGATTATGTCCACTTTTGTGGTATTTAGGACATTGCAACTTGTTGGTCTATAGTGCCTGCTAAGAGCTGTAGCTCTTAGGGAGCTAAAGGTTCACTCTTTTCTTTGCAGGAAGTTTTAAATTCTGTTATGTATCAGCCACCTTGTCTTTGTAAAACGAGAATTTCTACCATTTTGGGGGAGTCTCTGTCTTCACATTGAGAGTGTCTAGAACTTGGCATCCTTCCTCTAGCTGACCAGATAGTTACAAAGACAACTAGGATTTGATTGGAATATCTCTCCCCTTCAGTTGGTGTTGCCATTGTACATGTGGTGTATTCTAGCTTCATTAATTCACCTAACCATTATTGAACACATTTTAGGTACTTGACATGATGCTGGATCCTAAGAATACAAAGATAAAATAAAGGCCCCTCCAAAGGTGTATACCATCTAAACCAGAAATTCTAAAATTTAAGGTTTTGGTTTATGTAAATGAGATAGCGATTCTGAGCTCAGAGTTCAGTAAGGGATATTTGTGTGTCTATGAAAGGAGCAATGTACTTGACTGTGTCAGTTTAGTCAACTTGGACATCTTGGTAGAACGTCTAAAACTGTTAGAATGTAATTTTCAGAAAGGTAAAGTCATGACTTCCATGCAAATGTAAATGAGCATGTATCAATGATTTTGATTCAGCCCATTACTTAATGAGGGAATAGTAAGATGTTAAAGTCATTTAATATGAAAATTTGAGGAGGTAGGTATTTATAGGCAATTTAATAAGGGAATATTAAGACTGTTGGGTTACATACAGAATTAGTTAATATCCTACAAGAAACATAAAAGAATAGGCTTTGGGTTATCTTTTCCTCTGGGTAAACATTACTTGCATCTCAGCCAGAGTGGTGGCTCACGCCTGTAATCCCAGCACTCTGAGAGGCCGAGGCTGGTGGATCACCTGAGGTTAGGAGTTCGTGACCAGCCTGGCCAACATGGTGAAACCCTGTATCTACTAAAAAAATACCAAAAATTAGCCAGGCGTGGTGGTGTGTGCCTGTAATCCCAGCTACTCGGGAGGCTGAGGCAGGAGAATCACTTGAACCTGCTAGGTGGAGGTTGCAGTGAGCCGAGTTTGCACTACTGCACTCTAGCCTGGGCAACAGAGCAAGACTCCATCTCAAAAAAAAAAAAAAAAAAAAAAAAAAATTACTTGCATCTCTATGTGCCAGAAATCTGTAACCTAATCTTATAGATGTGTAAAATAGCTCAATCAATAGAAATTAATAAAAGATTCAAGCATAGCACTGTACTGAAACACACCCAGTATTCTCTTTTGCTTATTTTCCAGTTTTGGCTAATTTTTATGAAAACTGGATATCTATATCTATATCCATGTATATATCCATATATATATCCGTATATATGTATTTGACAAAGTTACCATTGTCAACATTGAAAATGCAAGGGATTTTAAAAAAATCAACCTCAAATATTCATTGCATTACAGGGAAACACAGAGATGGCCTGAGTGCAGTGGCTCATGCTTGTAATCCTAGCACTTTGGGAGGTCAAGGTGGTGGATCACCTGAGGTCAGGAGTTCGAGACCAGCCCGGTCAACATGGCGAAAGCCTGTCTCTACTAAAAATACAAAAATTAGCCAAGTATGGTGGTGCATGCCTGTGATCCCAGCTATTCGGGAGGCTGAGGCAGGAGAATCACTTAAACATAGGAGGCAGAGGTTACAGTGGGCCGAGATCACACCACTGCACTCCAGCCTGGGCAACAGAACGAGGCTCTGTCTCAATAAAAGAAAGAAAGAAAGAAAAAGAAACACAGAGATAAACAAATAGATTTATGGAAAAATAATTTTGGAAATAGAAATGTAGTGTTCTTTAGCTTTTTGCTTGTTCTTTAACTTTTAAAACAGAACCTCACCTAGAGCATTTAAAAACAGAGAGAGCTGCAAAGCAGAGTGAAATGACACTACTAATGGATAATGCATGGATTGTTAACATTACTGCTAAATTATGTATCTTCCATAAAAGAGCCAAGAACATAATTGCCTTCACCACTGCTCCCCAAGATCATTGAAGCTATCGTGTTACTTGGGGAAAAAAGAGCATGGTATATATTTGTAAATGCAGTTTGTTACCTGTGTCTTTGAAATGCCCTGGTACTATATGCATGTGTTATTTGATTGTATGTTGAGGTAAATCAGCATTCTTCATATGGGAAATATACCTCAAAATCATTTTATCAGATTTTACAGTCCCTGATATTTCTTTTGTAGATGTCTTTTCAGTAAGGTGTTTTTCACCAGGCTAGCCATAGAAAAAAATATGGCTGTTTTCTTGCCAGCTGTAGTTATAAATGTCAGAGAAAGGTAGAAAGAATTGGTTGAATTACTTTGTTCCTGAGTCCAATTAGATTCAGGTTAAATATCGACCTCCCCACCCTGTGACAATTTGCTCTTAGATATCTAAAAGGCAAGAGGTGTGAGAGAATGTCTGGGTTCATTAATAGCAGTCTAGGGCAAGGAAAAAGAATGGTAAGGGCTTTGATTTAAAAATGGTTTTGTGAAATTCTACTGAGATCCTAGTGTTTCTGCGTTTGTACAAATGTCTCTTGGAAGTTTGTTTTAGAAGATAGCACTGGATCTTTCCTGAGGCCCACAAGGAAAGTACAGGGTGATCTGAGAAAATATAACTGGTGTCATTGATATATGACAGTCAAAGAAGACTTTAAGAAAGCAAGATTTGTGCTTCTTTCTGGATGATATATTCAAATATATTGATATTACTGTCCCCAGGCTGGTCTTGAACTCCTGGGCTCAAGCGATCCTCCCACCTTGGCCTCCAAAAATGCTGGGATTACAGGTGTGAGCTACCTCGCCTGGCTGCAGACACTGTTCTGCAGTGTCTGATACGGAAGATTTAGCAGAGCCCCTGCTGTCATAAAGCTTGTGTTCTAAATGGCTGTGGCAGAGAGACAGACACTAAGGAAGTCAACAATTATCTGAAAGATCAGTAGAATTCACAAAAAAAAAAAGGGGCGGGGGAAAGGATTTGAGGCTGAGGGGAAAGTAAGAACATGATTTGTTTGTTTTGAATAGGTCTCAGATTCTGAATTTAATGACTTATTTTAAAAAACAAGAAGAATAAGTAGATGTATGGTAAACTGTAGGTACACTGAGTTAAGGTCTTCACCTGAGAATAGGAAGTCCTGTTGGGTTCGCATTTACATGGCAAAGTAATTAGATTAACTCGATCAGAATTGCGTTTTGAAAAGATTACTTCAAGTCAAAGCCAAAAACTAATAAGAGATCCTGTGATATTTTGTGACATGAGGCCTGTTGTGGAATTCCTAAAGCCACTGAATATAACAGTAGAACTCGAGGGAGTCATTTGGAATTATTCCAAACTAATAATGACCCAAACTGACCCGAAGAGTTCAGCCAGAACTAGATGAGCAGTAGGAATGTACTTTAACTTGCTGTACTTGGCTCCCTGTCAGCTGTGATTAAGTAGCCTTCTATTTTCGGTTTAATTTTGGTATGGTATATTTGGAGCAATAATATTCCATTAAAGTGTTTTATGCTGAGTATTCAAAGCATTACCTGTGTTACCACTTGACATAAATCAAGTATATGTCTTTTATATTAACCATGGACTCTCTTTCAAGGGAACAGTAGTTTGATTATATCCTGCATATTTGAATCAAAAGGAATTTTAATGTAACTAGTGGATTTAGCATTATTTCATGTTAACAATTAACAACCAAAAATTCTTTTCTTCCATGGGCCAGGTGCGGTAGCTCATGCCTGTAATCCTAGTACTTTGGGAGGCTGAGATGGGAGGATTGCTTGAGGCCAGGAGTTCAAGACCAACCTGGCCAATATAGTGAGACCCCCATGTCCATAAAAACATTATTTTCTTCTTTTACATAAAAATTATGCTAGTACAAAGTTTTTTCAAATGGATAAAGTATTACACACTTCACATTTTAACATGTAGAAGTGAAGCAACAAGATGAAAATAATATCAAGATCTAGATATAAGGACTAGTATTAGCTCTTCTAAGTAAAGTTTTCTGTAGTCCAATTTTCTTCTTCATTAGGTCATTTTGTAAACTCAAACACTATTTCTCTCTTTCTCTCTCTCTCTTTTTTTTTTTTTTTTTTGACAGGGTTTTGCTCTGCTACCCAAGCTGGAGTACGGTGGCATGATCATAGTTCTCTGTAGCCTCCAACTCCTAGGCTCAAACGATCCTCCCACTACAGCCTCCTGAGTAGCTGGGACTACAGGCATGTGCCACTACACCCAGCTAATTTTCTTGTTTTTCTGTGGAGACAAGGTCTTGCTATGTCCCCCGGCTGGTCTCAAATTCTTGGACTCAAGTGATCCTCCAGCCTTGGCCTCCCAAAGTTCTGGGATTACAGGAGTGAGCCACCTGCCTGCCAAACACTACTTCTTACATGCAAAGTATATTATAGTTCTTTCGTAATTGACCTATTAGCAGCATTTTACAGTTGATCTCTTTCTCCTTTTGAAATCCTTTCTTCATTTGGCTCCAGAAGAACATCAAGCTTTCAGGGTTTTTTTTTCTCTGAATATTCCTTCTAGTTCCCCTTTCCTTGATTCTTCCTCATCTTCCTGACCAAATCCTTCTGACCTCCCCCAGACCACACATATATATATATGTGTGTGTGTGTGTGTGTGTGTATATATATATATATATATTTTTTTTTTTTCTTTTCAAGACAGAGTCTTGCTCTGTCACCCAGGCTGGAGTGCAGTGGTGCGATCTTGGCTCACTGCAACCTCTGCCTCCCAGGTTCAAGCACTTCTCCTGCCTCAGCCTCCCAAGTAGCTGGGATTACAGGTACGCACCACCATATCATTAATTTTATTTTTGTATTTTTAGTAGAAACGGGGTTTCACCATATTGGCCAGGCTGGCCTCGAAATCCTGATCTCGTGATCTGCCTGCCTCGGCCTCCCAAGTGTTGGGATTACAGGCGTGAGCCACTGCGCCTGGCCATTTTTCAGACTTCTATTTCTGTTTACACCTACTGCCTTGGAGATGCCATCCTACCTCATTGCTTTACATATAATCTATATCTGATAATTACCAAATTTACATTTCTGGCTCAGACCTCTTTCTTTTTCTTTTTTTTTTTTTTTGAGACGGAGTCTCGCTCTGTCGCCCAGGCTGGAGTGCAGTGGCGCGATCTCGGCTCACTGCAAGCTCCGCCTCCTGGGTTCACGCCATTCTCCTGCCTCAGCCTCCCGAGTAGCTGGGACTACAGGCGCCCGCCACCTCGCCCGGCTAGATTTTTGTATTTTTAGTAGAGATGGGGTTTCACCGTGTTAGCCAGGATGGTCTCGATCTCCTGACCTCGTGATCCGCCCGCCTTGGCCTCCCAAAGTGCTGGGATTACAGGCGTGAGCCACCTCGCCCGGCCAGACCTCTTTCTTAAACATGGATGCTCAACTCTTTTTTTGAGACAAGGTTGCACTCTTATCACCTAGGATGGAGTGTAGTGGCAAGATCACAGCTCACTACAGCCTTAACCTCCTGGACTCAAGTGGTCCTCCCACCTCATCCACCGCCACCCCTCTATAGCTGGACTACAGGTGTGTGCCACCACACCCCAGCTAATTTTTTTTTTCTTTTTTTTTTTTAGATGGAGTCTCGCTTTTTCGCCAGACTGTAGTGCAGTGGTGCAATCTCGGCTCACTGCAACCTCCACCTCTCAGGTTCAAGCGATTCTCCTGCCTCCCAAGTAGCTGGTACTATAGGCATGCGCCACCACGCTCAACTAATTTCTTTGTATTTTAAGTAGAGACCGGGTTTCACCAATTGGCCAGGAAGGTCTCAATCTCTTGACCTTGTCATCTGCCTGCCTTGGCCTCCCAAAGTACTGGAATTACAGGGGTGAGCCACTGCACCCAGGCCCAATTTTTTTAAAACTTTGCACAAACTGGTCTCCAACTCTTGGGCCCAAGCATTCCTACTTCCTCAGCCTCCAAAGTGTTTGAGTTACAGGCATGAACCACCACGCCCGGCCAACTTTTTACTTGATATTTCCACATAGGCATCTCAGCCAACACTGAATCCTTTTCTTCCCCCGCAAACTTTTTGTAGTGGTTCACATATCAATAAACGGCTACTCCATCCTTCTGGTTGCTCAAACTAAAAATCTTAAGTTATTCTTGAATATTGTCTTTTTTTATACCACACATCTAATTTGTCAGCACATCCTTTTAGCTCTACTTCAAACTATAACTATAGTTACCGTTTTATACTTTTTGACTTTTACCACCTGGAACCAAGTCATCATCACCAATCTCCTGGAATATTGAAATATCTTTTCAACTGGTCTCTGCTCATCTACTCTTGCCCTATTTAGTTTTTGGGTTTTTTTTTTCTCCAAACACAATAGAGATAAGTGAGATCATTTCACTCCTTTGTTCAAAACCCTTTCAGTGCTTCTCAGAATAAAAGTTAGTCTTCCCAAAGATTTACTAGGTCCTCTGCATTCTGGGACTGCCCCACCTCCTGCTTTTACCTCTCTGACCTCTTTAATATTGTCCCCTGTTTGTTCTGCTTCTGCCCCATACTAGCTTTCTTGTTTCTATAACATAGACATGTTTTAGTCTTAGGACTTTTGTACTTGCTGAATTTTCTACCTGAAACACTCTTCCCTTAGATAATCACCTGGCTGGCCCTTTTACCTCCTTTAGGTCTTTATAGTCAAGCATCATTTTCTTGGAGAGATTTTCTCTTACAGCCTATCTAAAACTGCTACATCCTCCTGCTTCCCAGACAGTGCCACATCAATGTTCACAGTGTTTTCTCTCATAAACCTGTATCTCCAATATAAATGGTATATCCAGTTCTCAATCCAGAAACCTAGTCATCATTCTTCCCCTCTTTCTAACATCTATTCATCACTGAATCTACTTGATTCTTTCTCCTAAATTAGGAGTTTTCTAACTTTTTTTGCTGTGTATCCCAAAAGAATTTTGAAAAACTTGCACATTTTTATGCTGACATCTGGAAATTTCCATTTTACATTTAAATAGTTGCAGTAGATGTAATTTTATATGTGTTGTAAATACTCATGTTTTAAGGAAAAACAGTTCCATCAGTCTTTTAAATGTGCTGAATGGAATTTAAATACGAAAATAATTTGATATCCACCATCATCTTTTAAAAATACACATGAAAAGTGTGTCTTTAAAAGTTGGAAATTTTACACTGTCCTTTTTTCTCTGTGAACTTTTTTCATTATATTTCCCCTACATAATTCTAATATAATATTTTTAGACTTGAGTCTTTAATCCCTCTTTTTAATTTATACTTCTTTACAACCACAAAAAAGTCTACATACTGAGTTTAAAAAGATTTTCCCTACGACCGTAAAGCTTTAAAACCTGTCTTTTGAACTGAATTATTATTATTATTATTAAAGTCTCATTCTGTCACTCACCCAGGCTGGAGTACAGTGGCATGATCATGGCTCACTGCAGCTTCAACCTTCCAGGCTCAAGCGATCCTCCCACTTCAGCCTCCTGAATAGCTAGGACTGCAGGCACATGCCACCACACTTGGCTAATTTTAAAAAAATCTTAGAGATGCTTTCTTTTTATTTTCATGGGCCTGTCCCCTCAGGAAGATGTGTTTTTCGACAGTAGGCTAGAGGATGGAAGAGGCAAGATACTTAAATGAAAATATTTGTAATTGTCTCTTTGTTTAGTGTCCTAGGATTTATGTATTGCACTTCAGAGCAACATGTGTATACTATAGAGAATTTCAAGATAAGTGAGAGATCCGCCTTTCTTAGTAAAATGGAAGGGCAGCTGTGAAAGGAGAGGTGTAAAAGGAGACCCTGCTTTACTCACTGTGTGCAGACACCTTGTCAGACAGATCTTCTTTAGGAAAGAGTACATATGGCTGTTTAGAAAGTATCGTGACAGACGTGGGTGTTTGGCCCCGGGACTGATTAAACATAAGTGAATGAAACAAATTTAATAGTGATCTTTTCCCAGTTCACAGGGGGAAAAAAGCTATTTTTTTCAATTTTATTTTTCTTCTATAAATTAGAAAAAACAATCTTTGTTGTCTGCTGCAGTTTACTTGCTAGTGAGTAGTGAAAGATTGTAAAATAAGTGAACGAGTGATAATGGAGGTTTTAAAGGGAAAATGGCTTTTAATACTTTTTGGTTTTTGTCTTACAGACATGTTCCTGTAGTTTGATTTTAAGTTTTAAAGTCATTACTAGCATTGTCCCTGCTGTGATAGAATATGTCTTAATATTTCATGTTCTGCAAAGAACACTGATTTCCAAATGATCTGCCACTGGAACAAGTTGGGAACCATTTATCTAGCCTGTACTATCCTGGGTTTACAGGCAAATGGCCTGCCTTTATGGGAAGGTGCTTCTAGGTCATGTCCCATTCACAGAAAACTTTGATGACAAAAAGTTTTGCTTCAGCTAATCTTTTTTACATATTTGATTATATTATGGTAAGCTCTCACCTAATATTAAGTAGAAATAGCTTCTTGGCCTGTACTTATTTGCATTTTAAATAAACTTACATTGTGAAAGCCTGCTGAAAGTACCTAATTAAGAGCATGGACTCTGAGAAGTATTAGTAGACAGTGGGAGGAATAGAGAAACATAAGAGAGGGAATTCCCTCATTTATAAAGTTGTATGAGAACCAGGTCTCCAGATACATATCCAGTGAAACGAAAACAAATTTTATGGAGTTTAAAAGCTTTTTCAGTATCCAGATAATTTCAGTGAGGCCAAGAGATCTGTTTGCTGCTGTGAATCTGTTTAACAAGTATTTACTGAGTGCTTTCTTTATGCAGGGTCTGTTTTTTTTTTTTTTTTTTTTTGAGACGGAGTCTCTCTCTGTCGCCCAGGCTGGAAGTGCAGTGATGCAGTCTCAGCTCACTGCAAGCTCCACCTCCCAGGTTCGCGCCATTCTCCTGCCTCAGCCTTCCTAGTAGCTGGGACTACAGGCCACCATGCCTAGCTAATTTTTTGTGTGTGTTTTTAGTAGAGACGGGGTTTCATGTTAGCCAGGATGGTCTCAGTCTCCTGACCTCGTGATCCGCCCGCCTCAGCCTCCCAAAGTGCTGGGATTACAGGCGTGAGCCACTGCGCCTGACCCAATGCAGGGTCTGTTCTTTTAATGACATACTAGATTACCTGTATACTAAGAATACAGGTGTAGGGAAATAGGAGGAGACCAAAAACAAGAAATGGGAGCTGATGTGATAGTGCCCACCTGTAGTCCCAGCCACAAGGGAGGCTGAGGTGGAAGGATCCCTTGAGCCCAGGAGTTTTTGAGACACCACTGCACTCCAGCCTGGGTGACAGAGCAAGATTCTGTCTCCACACCTCTCCCCTGCCCCCCAAAAAACAAACAAGAAGTGATTCCTGATCTTAATGAGTTTAGAGTATACAACTGTGGTTTCAATTCTTGCTTATACACTTTGATTAGAAAAATGTTGCCTTAGAATATTACATTTTAGAATTATTTTTAAAAACTTTATTGGGATATAATTGATATAAAGTATATATTTACAGTGCATACAATTACAATGTACAATTTGATGTTTTCAACAATGTGATAAGTTATATATACACAGTAAAACCATCCCAATAAAGCTAGTAGACATATCCTTCAGCCCCATAAATTTCCTCTTGACTGTAAACTCCCTCCTATTTCTCCCCACTCTCAGGAGACATCCCAAGCCATCACTAATCTGTTTGCTTTCATTATCGATTGCATTTTCTAGAGTTTTATATTAATACTAATAGAATCATACTGTAAATACTCTTTTTTTTCAATCTGGCTTCTTTCAGCATGATTATTTTGAGATTCATTTATGTTGCATGTATCAGTAGTTCATTCCTTTTTATTGTCCAGTAGTGTATTCCATTGTGTAGATATACTGTGGCTTGTTTATCCATTCACTTATTTATGTACATTTAGTTTTTCAGATCTTGGCTATTCAAATAAAACTAGTCTTGGCCTCCCAAAGTGCTGGGATTATAGGCGTGAACCACCACGCCTGGCTGCTTAACTTTTTAAGAAACTATCAAACTGTTTTCTAAAGTGGTTGTAGTTTTACATTCCCACCAGCAATATAAGAGATCCTGCTCCTCCTGCCAACACTTGGTAATTTAATTTTAGCCATTCTAATAGCAGTGTAATGGTATTTTGTGGTTTTAGTTTGCATTTCCCCAGTGATTAATGATGTTGAACATCTTTCATGTTTTTATTTACCTTCCATATATCTTCTTTGGTGAAGTGTTTGTTCAGATCTTTTGCCCATTTTTGTTGAGTTGTTTTGTTTTTTGTTTTTTTTTGGTGGGGGGTGGAGTCTTGCTCTGTCACCCAGGCTGGAGAGCGGTGGCACAGTCTCAGCTCACTGCAACCTCCGCCTTCTGAGTTCAAGTGATTCTTTCCCCTCAGCCTCCCAAGTAGCTGGGATTACAGGCACCCACCACCATGCCCTGCTAATTTTTGTATTTTTAGTAGAGACAGGGTTTTGCCATGTTGCCCAGGTTGGTCTCAAACTCTTGGCCTCAAGGAATCCACCCACCTTGGCCTCCCAAAGTGCTGGAATTACAGGCATAAACCATCTCACTCGGCCCCCTATTTTTTTTTTCTTTTTATGGAGGTTTCATTATATACCATTCTCTTAATACTATCTTTTTATCTTTTTCTTTATTTATTTCTTTTTTCTTTTTAAGAGGTAGGGTCTTGCTATGTTGCCTAGGCTGGTCTTAAGCTCCTGGCCTCAAGTGATCTTCCTGCCTCAGCCTTCCAAAGTACTGGTACTATAGGCATAAGCCACTGCACCTGGTTTATACTATCTTTTGGAGAACAAAAGTTTTAAATTTTTATCAGTTTGTTTTTTTAGGGACTGTGCCATTAGTGTCATATTTAGGAAATCTTTGCCTAACCCAGGGTTACAAAAATTTTCCCCTCTAGAAATTTTTTATTTATTTATTTTAATTTTCAGAAATTGAGATAAGGTCTCACTGTGTTGCCCAGGCTGGTCTCGAACTCTTGGCCTAAAGTGATCCTTCAGCCTCGGCCTCCCAAAGTTTTGCGATTATAGGTGTGATCCACCATACCTGGCCTGTTCTAGAAATTTTGTGGTTAAATTTTATTTTTATATCTATGACCCATTTGAATCACTGTTTCTTTCTTTTTTTAAAAAAAATATCTCACCCTGTCTTATGGTGCTGGTCGAATCATTTTATATATGGTGTGATAATTCTGCATATGGTATGTTTGTTTTTTTGCATGTGGATTATCTGTTTTTTCTGTGACCATTTATTGAAAAGGCTATTCTTTTTCCTTTGCTAAAGGTCTTCATGCTTTTATTTAAAAAATCAGTTGCCCATATATGTGTGGTTTTATTTCTGGATTCTCTGTTCTGTTCTATTGATCGTTTCACTTATCTTTATGTCAGTGCCATACTGTTTTGGTTACCATAGCTTTATAGAAATCTTTGAAATCAGGTAGTGTTAGCCCTTCAACTTTGTTCTTCTTTAGAGTTGTTTTAGTTATTCTAGGACCTTTGTATTTCCATAAGAATTTTTAAATCGACATACCAGTTTCTACAAAAAAGCTTGCTGGAATTTTGATTGAGATTGTCTTGCATCTACAGATCATTTGGGAGAAATTGACATTATAACAGTGTTGAGTCTTCCAACTCATAGCTTATCTCTTCATTTATTTCTTTAATTCCTATCAGCAGCATATTTTATTTTTATTTTTATTTATTTATTCATTTTTATTGTATTTTATTTTTATTTTTTGAGATTGAGTCTCAGTCTGTGACCCAGGCTGGAGTGCGATGGCACAATCTCAGCTCACTGTAACCTGCGTCTCCTGGATTCCAGTGATTCTCCCACCTCAGCCTCCAGAGTAGCTGCCCGGCTAATGTTTGTACTTTTGGTAGAGATGGGGTTTCACCATGTTGGCCAGGCTGGTCTTGAACTCCTGAACTCAGGTGATCTTCCTGCCTTGGCCTCCCAAAGTGCTGGGATTACAGGTGTGAGCCACCGTGCTCTGCCAATATTTTGTAGTTTTAGTGTATATCCTTCAACTAAAATTTATTATTTTCTTTTTAAATTGAATTTTAATATTTCATAATGGGCTGGATATGGTGGCTCACGCCTGTAATCCCAGCACTTCGGGAGGCTGAGGCAGGCAGATTACCTGAGCTCAGGAGTTCGAGACTAGCCTGGCCAACATGGTGAAACCCTATCTCTACTGAAAATACAAAAATTAGCTGGGCGTGGTGGTGCACACCTGTAGTCCCAGCTACTTGGGAGGCTGAGGCAGGCGAATCTCTTGAATCCGGGAGGCGGAAGTTGCAGTGAGCCAAGATCACTGCCCTACACTCCAGCCTGGGCAATAGAGCAAGACTCCATCTCAAAAAAAAAAAAAAAAAAAAAAACCAAAACCCCAAAACATTTTATAATGAAAACATTGCCAGTATTCTTAATCGATGTTTGAGATATTTGCATCCTTGTGGAAATCTTGGCAATGGAATGAAGAATTTGGCAAAAATAAATATCAGTCAGACTGTGTATCCAAAAGGATTTATTTCCACATTGTACCTGAAGCTCAAATGTTAATTAATGAACAAGTGTATTAGCAAGATTTTTAATTTAAATGTGAAGATGAAAAACTGAAAAATATAAATTAGGAAATAACATTTCTATAACTTGTTAAGTGTAGTGGTTTATCAGGTTAAAAAGTTAAAGTGCTTTTGTGTGTGTCTACACATGGATTTATAGTATGAGACTATTCTATTTATAGTGTTATATGTAAGGAAATGCCTTCTGGCAATTTGAAAATATGGTGTAACTAAAATACAGGTCTGACTTGTTAATCTACTGTTAAAGACTGGAAATTATTTTAATTGCTCTTTTTCTGACTAGTCTTTCAAAAAAATATGATAGGCAAATTGGTTCTGTTGTGGTAATTTTATGTTTACTGTCTCTGTGGAAGTGTAAAGCATGGTTCTCTTCCATCGTCTTCTTGATGTCCTATTACAGTATTTATGGGTGAGATTTTAATATTGCGTATTTATTTTTATGACTGTTTTTGTATTTGAAATTAAGAAGTTTGGCATAAGAAACTTTGATGCTTGATGTTCAAATTGCTTTGTAGCTTATTTAACAAAATCATAATCACAGAAAAAGAATCCATCCCAGTTAGACATTATCTTAATTCTCATGTTCATCATTTTCACTGAGTGGGGCCCCTGGCTTTTTATGGAAAGATGTAAGAAACACCTTGCCCCAGGGAGGGGTCCTGAGGAGGCAGGAGGATTGTTTGAGCCAAGGAGTTGGTGACCAGCCTGAGCAATTTAGGTAGGCCTCATCTTTTAAAGGAAAAAAAAAGAAACGGCCTTATGAAGTCCACTGCCACACTTGCAATATAAATGTTTATTTATTTAGAGATGGAGTCTCATTATGTTTGGAAGCCTGAAACTCCTAGGCCCAAGGAATCCTCCCACCTTAGCCACTAAGAGTAGCTGGGACTACAGGTATCCCACTATGCCCAGTTAAATGTCTATTTTTCCAACAATGTCATTTTAAAATCAATTGATCTATTAGAAATGTATGGTTAAAATGTAATTAAGTTATCTCTGGCTGTGTTAAAGAAGTGCAGAGTATAAGAGGAAATATTTATTTTCCCAAAACCTAATTTGAATTTATTAGAAAATATGTTAGAAACATATTTCTAACATAGAAACATATTAGAAAGCCTGATTTTTTGGATATCGGTCCTATGTGAATTTCTAACTGCCTTACTGTTAGACTTTTTGGACCAGACTTCTTCAAAGAGTAGTCTTTTCTTACCATGGCCTTCCATTTCCCCATTCCCCAATTCAAAATTATTTTTATCAATTAGTTTGTATTTTGTCAAAATTATTTATATAAATAAAAAGATAATTAGCTCTTACTTCCCCCTTAAACACAAAATTTTCTGTTTCCTAAAGAAAACCACTTTAACTTTTCAAAGTGATTTATTTACTTCTATATTTCTAAGAAAGAAAACGTGCTTATATTGTTATTTCTTGTTTTTTTGTTTGTTTGTTTGTTTGTTTTTTGCTGTTTTGGATGTTTTCTGTTGAGTTCCTACCATGGAGGGTAAGGATTTAATATTCTTTTCTCTCTCTCTCTCTTTTTTTTTTTTAAGGCAGGGACCCACTCTGTTGTCCAGGCTGGAGTGCAGTGGCACAAAGTATTTAATATTCTTTAATATGCACATACATTCCCCTCCAACCACACACACTTTGCATTTTCTCTTCCCCCACTTCAAGTTATATCTTAATTTGAGTTGGATTAATATTCAAAGTTTACGTTATTATGACTGTAAATGCTATTTTTGGGGGTTTTTTTGTGGGCGGAGGAAGGGAGGGGGAACAGGGTCTCACTCTGTCGCCCAGGTTGGAGTGCAGTGGCACAATCTCCACTCACTGCAACCTCCACCTCCCGGGTTCCAGCTGAGATTACAGGCACGTGCCACCAGGCCTAGCTAATTTTTGTATTTTTAGTAAAGATGGGGTTTCACTGTGTAGGCCAGGCTGGTCTTGAGTTCCTGGCCCCAAGTGATCCACTCCCACCTTGGCCTCCCAAAGTGCTGAGATCATAGGCGTGAACCACCGCACCCGGCCTGTAAATGCTATTTAATCTGCTTTTTCTTTTCTAACTCACTGCTTTTACTGGAGTTATTAATTATCTTGTTTTCTTGTTTGTGTGTTTTTCTATGTAGTAAACTTGTTACCAAATTGAAACTTTTTACCGGTTTTCTAAATATCCTATCAAGATTTTCATCCCATTATATACTCTGTCAAGTTCATTTTCTTGAGACAGTCTCTCCCAGAGCCTTCTGACCTGCACCAGTGTGGACTGGTCACTTTTATTCCTGTTGTACAGCTCTCATCCTATAATTTCCTTTCATTTTATGATGGTCATTCCTTTGACCTTTCTTCCCTATTGATTCCTTTATTTCCTTTATCCCATTTTTTTCTTTCTTGATTCATACCCTTGTTTTAGTGTAGTACAAATGACAGAAGCTTAATGATAAAGGCTACATGAGAGATAAAGTTTTTGACCTTATTCTATCTAAGAATGTCATTTTAGCATGGCATTTGATATTGTTGGTGTCTTGGATTCCAGGCTGAACATCATCGCCATCTAGCTTCTAGTATTACGTTGAAAGCTAATGTCTGCTTCTTGTATATAATCTGCTCCTCCTCACTTCCCTGTCCTCCCAGTCTTGTAGGATATTCTTTTTGTCTCCAGTGTCCTGACATTTAAATTTTGTTCAGTGACGTGGGCACTAGAAAAGCCCTTTAGACTTATTTTATTGATTATTTCCCCACTCAATTTCCTCTGTTTGCTAGATGATTCTCAAACTTTTGAAAACCTTATTTATGGTGAAGTGTAACATATAATCAGAAAATGTTTAAAGGATAAATACACATTTTAAGGAACACCTATTTAACACTCAGGTTAGAAGACAGAACATTGTCAGCACTTTTCTCAGAATAACTCTTCAAAAGGTAACCACTTTTATGGTATTCACTGTTTTGATTTTCTTTCTTTTTGAGATGGAGTCTTGCTCTGTTGCCAGGCTGGAGTACAGTGGCATGATCTCAGCTCACTGCAACCTCCACCTCCTGGTTTCAAATGATTCTCCTGCCTCAGCCTCCCGAGTAGCTGGGACTACAGGTGTGCACCACCAGGCCCAGCTAATTTTTGTATTTTTAGTAAAGATGGGGTTTCACCATGTTGGCCAGGATGGTCTCGATCTCTTGACCTCGCGATCCGCCTGCCTTGGCCTCCCAAAGTGCTGGGATTACAGGTGCGAACCACTGCACCTGGCCTGTTTTAATTTTCTTTACAGTTTTTCCATCTCAGCATGTATCCCTTAACACCGTTGTTTATTTTTTTTTCTGAATTTGTTTATTTTTTATTTTTGTATTTAATTTTGTCTGACTTTGTGAATGAAATCCCATTGTCTGTATTTTTATCTGGCTTCTTTCTGCCAACATTTTTTCAGGGTGCATCTACATTTTATCTAGTTGTCATTACTACTGCATTTTTTTGACTGTGTATATTCCATTGTATTAATAAGCCACAATATATCTGTCCCATTCTGGATGAATATTTGAATTCTTTTCTAGTTTTGGAAGGTATTATTAATAATGTTATTTATGAGCCTCCTAGCATATGTCTTCTGATAAACATGTGTGCTCATTTCTCTAGAGCAGTGCTGTCTAGAAGAGATATAATGTGAGCCACACATGTAATTTTAAATTTTCCCTCCTAGGCTGGGCATGGTGGCTCATGCCTATAATCCCAGCATTTTGGGAGGCCAAGGCAGGAGGATTGCTTGATCCCAGGAGTTCAAGGCCAGCCTGGGCAATATAGCAAGAACCTGTCTCAAAAATTAAAAAATAAATAAAATAAAATTTTCCTTCCTAAGTGAATTAATTAATGCAGGAACAAAAAACACAAATACTACATGTTCTCATTTACAGGTGAGAGCTAAACATGGGTACCCATGGACATAAAGGTGTTAACAATAGACACCGGGGACTAATAGACGGGGAGTACTATGCTCAGTACCTGGGTGATGGGATCGTTTGTACCCCAGACCTCAGCATGACACAATATACCTAGGTAACAAAATCTGCACATGTGCCCCCTTAATCTAAAATAAAAGTTAAAAAAGAAAATTATCATAGCCACAGTTGAAAAGTAAGAAGAAACAGATGAAGTTGATTTTAATAACATATTTAACCCAATAAATCTAATCATTTCAGCATGTGTCATAAAAATTGAGAATTTGACTTCTTATTTTAATACTAAATCCTTGAATCTGGTTTGTATTTTACACCAACATCCCATTTCCACTCAGTGGAGCTATGTTTGAGGTGTTCAGTACCCACATGAGGCTAGTGTCTATTATATTGGACTGTATAGTTCTAAAGAAATATATGTAGATCTATCCTGAATATATATATCCTACAGTGGAATTGCTCAGTCATAGAGTATACATATCTTGAACTTTAGTACTTTAATGGCAAAGTGTTTGAAAGTGGTTGAACCATTTTACATTCTAGTAGCAGTGTGTGATAGTTCCCATTGCTCCACATAGTTACCAACGTTTGATATTACCAGAATTTTTAGTATTGCTGCCTGGTGAGCGGATAGTTTTCATGGTGGTTTAATTTGCATTTTTCTGATTACTTAAGAGCTAGAGCACTTTTAAATATATATATGGGCTATTTGAATTTCTTCTTTTGTGAAGTGCTAGTTTAAGGGCTTTTTGCCCATTTTTTTCTCTTGGGATTTTTATCATTTTTTTCTTACTGAACTTCTAGGAGTTCTCTATATATTCTGGACATAAGCCTTTTGTTATGCGTACCACATATATCTTCTCCAACTCCGTAACTTGCCTTTTTACCTTCTTAAAGATGTCTTTTGATAAACCTAAATTTTAAAGTTTAATATAAAGTTTATCAGTTCTTTCCTTCATAGCTAGTAATTTTTTGTGTCCTATATAAGAAATCCTTTTCAATTCCTAAAATCATGAAGGTATTACCTAGTTTTACACTGTCAGAGCTTTATTGAGTATATTTATTTGTTAGGCCTAACATGCAGCTAGGATTGATTTTTGGTTAAAGGATGAAGTAGTAGTCGTTGATTTTATTTTTCTGCAGTGGTTCAACACTATTCATACACTTCCCTGCCTCCCCACAACTCTCTGCCCCACCTCATACTCCACAGTGCCATCTTTGGAAATAAAGGTCTATATATATGTGGGCTTGTTTGTGGACTCTGTTATGTCCCATTGATTTCTTTCTCTATCCTTATGCTATTGTCACATTCTTTATTACTGTAACTTTGTAATAAATCCTGACAACCATTGGAGCAAATCCTTGTACTTCCTTACAAACGTATGACTTTCTTGTCAATAAAAAAAAGAATATATGACTGATTTTCTTAGCCTTTTGCACTTTTATGTACATTTTGAAATTATCTTGACATTTTTAGCAAAACCACCTGCTTGGTTTTGATTGTGATTTTATAACTGCATGGATCAATTTTGAGAGAACTCAGAGGTATACAACATTAATATTAAGTCTGACAGTTCACCAACATGGTGTCATCTTTCATTTATTTAGCTCTTTTATTTTTCTTAAAGTCTAGTTTTCTCCCTAGGGGTCATGTGTACCTTATCATGTACTCAAGGTGCACAGTATTTTAAATTCTATTGTAAATGCTATTTAATTTTTTTTTTTTTTTTTTGAGACAAGGTCTCACTCTCACCCAAGCCAGAGTGCAGTAGCATAATCATGGCTCACTGCAGCCTTGACCTCCCGGGCTCAGCTGATCCTCCCACATCAGCCTCCTGTGTAGCTGGGACTACAGGTGTGTGCCACAATGTCTGGCTAATTTTTTGTAGAGGTGGGGTCCCCATGTTGCCCAGACTGGCCTTGAACTCCTGGGCTCAAGCGATCCTCCTGCCTCAGCTTCCCAAAGTGCTGGGATTACGGGAGTGAGCCACTGCACCTGGCCTAAAAATTTTGTTTGCTAGCTTTGTTGCTGGTACATAGAAAAGTTTATTTTTTATGAATTCAGATAATTTATCTGTACAATATTTTTGTCCTGCATGGGTGCGTTATTTTGTCCTCCATGGGTGCATGGATTCTTCAGAGAAACAGAATCAATAGGAAACACACACACACACACACACACACACACACAGAGGAAATTGGCTCATGAGATTATGGTGGCTGAGAAGTCCAAGATCTGCATTTGTCAAGTTGCAGACCCAGAAAAGCCAATAGTATAATTCTAGTCCTAGTCTGAAGGCCTGAGAACCAGAAGAGCTGATGGTATAAATTCCAGTCTGAGTCTGAGTCTGCAGGCAGAAGACTGATGTCCCAGCTCAAATACAGTTAGGCAGAGAGAAAGAATTCTTTCTTAGCCTTTTGTTCTATTCAGGCCTTCAGTCAAGTGGATAAGGCCACACTGGGGATGGGAGTCTGCTTTTCTCAGTCTACCAACTCAAATGTTAATTTCCTCCAGAAATACCCTGACAGACATACCCAGAAATAGTGTGTAACCAGTTATATGGGCACCCCAAAATTAACCATCACAGTGGGCAGTCAGATGATCTGCAAATTTGTTTCTTCTTTACCAATTCTTAAATTTTCTTTTTCTTGGTTTACTGTACTAGCCAGGACCTCCAAATACAATGTGGAATAGAAATGGTAATAGCAAATATCCTTTTTCTTGATCTCAAAAGGAAGGTTGTCAGTGTCTTGTCTTACCATTAACTACGATTTTATATTAGCTTTTTTTTTTTTTTTGAGATGGAATCTTGCTCTGTCGCTCAGGCTGGAGTGCAGTGGCATGATCTCAGCTCACTGCAGCCTCTGCTTCCCGGTTCAATCGATTCTCCTGCCTCAGCCTCCTGAGTAGCTGGAACTACAAGCATCTGCCACCACACCGTCTAATTTTTGTATTTTTAGTAGAGACGGGGTTTCACCTTATTGGCCAGGTGGTCTCAAACTCTGACCTTGTGATCCCCCCGTCTCAGCCTCCCAAAGTGCTAGGATTACAGGTGGGAGCCACCACACCTGGCCTATTGTGGATTTTTAGTATATATCCTTTATCAAATGAAAGAAGTTTACAAAGAGATTGTTTGTTTGTTTGAGACAGAGTCTCACTGTCACCCAGGCTGGAGTGCAGTGGCACGTGATCTCGGCTCACTGCAACCTCCACCTCCCAGGTTCAAGTGATTCTCCTGCCTCAGCCTCCCGAGTAGCTGGGACTACACGCACCTGCTACCACGTCTGGCTAATTTTTTGTAGTTTTGGTGGAGACGGGGTTTCTCCGTGTTGGCCAGGCTGGCCTTGAACTCCTGACCTCAAGTGATCCACCTGCCTCGGCCTCAGAAGTGCTGGGATTATATGTGTGAGCCACCGTGCTGGGCCCACAAAGATATTTTATCATGAATGAGTGTTGAATTTTTTTCAAACGACTTTTCTACATATATATTGGGATGGTCATATTTTTCTTTTTTTTCTCTCTCTCTTTTTTTTTGAGATGGAGTCTCACTCAGTCAGCTAGGCTGGAGTGCAGTGATCTCGGCTCACGGCAGCATCTGTCTACTGGGTTCAAGCAGTTCTCCTGCTTGGCCTTAGCCACCCAAGTAGCTAGGATTACAGGCCTGTGCCACCAACCTAGCTAATTTTTATATTTTTAGTAGAGATGGGGTTTCACCATGTTGTCCAGGCTGGTCTCGAACTCCTGACCTCAGATGATCCACCCACTTCCGGCCTCCCAAAGTGCTGGGATTATAGGTGTGAGCCACTATGCCCGGCTGTGATAGTATAATCTTATTTGTATACATTATGGAATTTAGTTAGGTGATACTTAGGCTTTTTTGTTTTTCTGGATTCATAAGTGAAAATGGCCTATAATTTTCTTTTCTTTTAGGGATGAGGTCTTGCTCATTGCCCCAGGCTGGAGCGCAGTGGCACCATCATGGCTCACTGTAGCCTTGACCTTCTGGGCTCAAGTAATCCTCTTGCCTTAGCCTCCTGAGTAGCTAGGACTACAGGCACATGCCACCATGCCCAACTAATTTTTTATTTTGGAGAGATGGGGTCTTGCTGTGTTGCTCAGGCTGGTCTGGAACTCCTGGCTTCGAGCGATCCTCTGACCTTGGCCTCCCAAAGTGCTGGGATTACAGGCATGAACCACTGCCCAGCTGAAAATGGCCTATAATTTTCATCTTTCTTTTTGAGTTTTTATATAAAGGTTAGTCCCAAAATAAATTGGAGAGTTTATCTTTTTTAAAAAAAAGATTTCTAAATTTTCGCTTAAGATTGTTGTATTACTTCCTTTATGTTTGATGAGTTTGTCAGTGAAGCCAGGTAGACCCATATGATGGGCTATAATGCAAGTCTCAACAAATTCCAAAAGATTGAAATCATAGAAAATTTGTTTTCTGGCCAGGCATGGTGGCTTATGCCTATAATCCCAGCATTTTGGAAGCAGAGGTGGATGGATAGCTTGAGCTCAAAAGTTCAAGACCAGCTTGAGCTCACAAGTTCAAGACCAGCTTGAGGTCAAGCCTATAGTGAGCCATGATTGCGCTACTGCATTCCAATGTGGGTGGCAGAATGAGACTCTGTCTCAAAAAAATTAAATAAGTAAATAAAATGAAAAAGAGAGTATGTTTTCTGACCACGTGATTATTATAGAAATCAATTTTTAAAACCTTTAAAAATATTTGCTTCTAGATTTTTTTTTTTTTTTGAGACGGAGTCTTGCTCTGTCACCCAGGCTGGAGTGCGGTGGCCGGATCTCAGCTTACTGCAAGCTCCGCCTCCCGGGTTCACGCCATTCTCCTGCCTCAGCCTCCCGAGTAGCTGGGACTACAGGCGCCCGCCACCACGCCCGGCTAGTTTTTTTGTATTTTTTTTTTTTTTTTAGTAGAGACGGGGTTTCACTGTGTTAGCCAGGATGGTCTCGATCTCCTGACCTCGTGATCCGCCCGTCTCGGCCTCCCAAAGTGCTGGGATTACAGGCTTGCGCCACCGCGCCCGGCCCTGCTTCTAGATTCTCAAGGTGAAAGAAGAAACCATAATGGAAATTAGAAAGTATAGTCCACCATTCTTATCCTTGGGTTCTTAATCTACAGATTCAGCCAACCTCAGATCAACAATATTTGGGAAAATAATGGATGGTTGCATTTGCACTGAACACATACAGACTTTTCTTTTGTCATTATTCCCTAAACAATACAATATAATCACTATTACATAGCATTTACATTGTATTAGGTGTTTTTTGTTTTTGTTTTTTCTTTTTGAGATGGAGTTTCGCTCTGTCACCCAGGCTGGAGTGCAGTGGCACGATCTCAGCTCACTACCAGCTTCAGCTCACTACCAACTCCACCTCCCGGGTTCACGCCATTCTCCTGCCTCAGCCTCCCGAGTAGCTGGGACTACAGGTGCCCACCACCACGCCCGGCTAATTTTGTTTTTTTATTTTTAGTAGAGACGGGGTTTCATTGAGTTAGTCACGATGGTCTTGATCTCCTGACCTCATGATCCACCCACCTTGGCCTCCCAAAGTGCTGGGATTACAGGTGTGAGCCACCACACCCAGCCCATTGTATTAGGTGTTATAAGTAACCTAGAGATGATTTAAAGTATATGGGAGGATGTGGGTAGGTTGTATACAAATGTTACACCATTATATATAAAGGACTTGGGCATCCATGGATTTGGGTATCCACAGGTGTCCTGGAAGTACTTTCCCACAGATACTGAAGGATGACTGTATTTTGAAGTGGATGATTACAAAAATATTCCATATGAAAATACGGGTTTTTACAAAAGTAGTTTTAGAGAAAACATACATATTAGAAAAGAAAGGTTGACAAAAATGAGCAAAGTGTCCATCTCAAGAAGTTGGCAAAAGAACCTAAGAAGTGGAAGAAATAATGAAGATTAAGCAAAAATAAATGAAATATAAAGCAAACATAAAATAGGATCATAAAAGCCAAGAGTTGGTTCTTTTAAAGATTAATAACATTGATAAACCTCTGAGATGCTGATCAAGAAAAGAACGAACACACAAAAACTAGTATTAGGAATGAAAGAAGGGATTTTACTATAAATCCTATAGACCTACAAAATATGAGGCTATAATGCACAATTTTAAGCTATTTTTTTTTGAGATGGAGTCACCGAGGCTGGAGTGCAGTGGTGCGATCTCTGCTCACTGCAACCTCTGCCTCCCAGGTTCAAGCAATTCTCCTGCCTTAGCCTCCTGAGTAACTGGGATTACAGGCACGCGCCACCACACCCAGCTAATTTTGTATTTTTAGTTTCACCATGTTGGCCAGGCTGGTCTCAAACTCCTGACCTCAGGTGATCCGTCTACCTCGGCCTCCCAATGTGCTGGGATTACAGGCGTTAGCCACTGTGTCTATGCTAATTTTTTTAAACTCTCATTTTGTTCAGGCATGGATCCCTTAGGAAATGGCAAAGTCTAAATCATAGGCTAAATCATAGGCAATGGTCAGTTTAGTGGTAGGCATGTGATCTGATGTTAGGAAGAATTCTATGGTAAATTTTGAGACTCCAAATGAAATGGTTAACTTCAATTCTGTGTTCTTTGTGGGGAGGGTTTTAAATTACTTTTGCTTAACTATGAGGCTATTCAGGTTATCTATTATTGTGTTAGTGCTTCTGATTTCATGGCATAAAAATTTAAAACAGGCTGGGTGTGGTGGCTCATGCATATAATCCCAGTACTTTGGGAGGCTAAGGTGGGAGGATCACTTGAGCCCAGGAGTTCAAGACCAGTCTGGGCAACATGGTGAGACTTCATCTCTACAAAAAGTTTTAAAAATTAGCCAGGTTATGGTGGCACACACCTGTAGTGCCAGCTACTTGGGAGGCTGAGGTGGGAAGGTCACTTGAGCCCAGGTCTGCAGTGAGCCTGGGTGACAGAGTGAGACCCCGTCTCAAAAAAAGAAAAAAGAAAGCAATACTTTTTTATTATTTCTTTCAACAAATATTTATAGGACACCTACTGTATGCTAGGTACTATTATTTACCATATTTCTTATATCCAGTCAGACAGGATTATTTTTTAGGACAAAAATTTAGAAACAAAAATGGCTCATTCCTAGAAGGATACAGCTGCTTAATAAAAAGAAAAGAAAAAAAAAAAAAAAAGAAAAGAAAAAACGGTAGGGGACTCAGCATAGCTGGTGGTGGCAATGCTATTGTGAAAGCTGAGTAGTGTGTATTTCACAGAGCACCTCTGTAATTTGTAAAGGAGTATGGTTTTTCAGAGGTACCTTTATTACTGGGATTCATGACCTGCATGGACTTCAAGTAGGTTTGTTGACTTCAAGGTATCCACAATTCCTCTGAAATTGTATCGAGTAGTTTATGTGTATATGCTTTTTGGTGATAGAGAAGAGAGGGTTCAATGACTTTCCGTAGATTTTTCAAAGGGTCCAAAAATATTTAAGAACCACTGCTCTGTGGGTTAAGAAAAGTTTACAGAGACCAACAAATAGTTTTTTTCTTCATTTTGTGTTTTATGTCTGTTTTGAGTAACCATTATAGTAAAATATTAATTATGTGTAAGATTCTCTTTGACTTTTGTTCAATTTATATTATTTTGCCATTACTTTAACTGATAACTTTTTTTAAAGGTTCAGGAACAAGTGCATCCCACTCTCTCAGCTAATGAAGAGTCTCTCTATTATATTGAAGAGCTGATTTTTCAGCTGCTTAATAAATTATGCATGGCCCAGCCAAGGACTGTTCAAGATGTAGAGGTAAAAATTATGTTGTCATTTCAAGAAGTCATTCAACCACTGTATGAATTAATTTTTGTATCTATATCATTCTAAATTGTTGTGGAAACTAAAATCATTGAAATTATGCATGAGATGTATGGTCAGTTTGTTTTTGACAAAAACATCAAGGCAGTTCATTGAGGAAAGGCAAATTTTTCAGAAAAAAAAGTCTTAGAACAACTGGGTGCATTTATGAGGGGAAAAAACCTTGAAACCTATCTCATGCCGTAGACAAAAATTAATTCAAAATGGATCATGGCCTTAGACAACAGCTAAACTACAAGGTTTCTAGAAGAAAATTCTGGAAAAATCTTCATAATCTGGGGTTAGGCACATGTTTTTTAGAGAGGATTCAAAACATAGTACTTTATATTTAATAATAAGGCCAGGTGCGGTGGCTCACGCCTGTAATCCCAGTACTTTGGCTGACTGAGACGGGAGAATTGCTCGAGCTCAGGAATTTGATACCAGCCTGGGCAATATAGGGAGACCCCGTCTCTACAAAAAGTTTAACAATTAGCCAGGCCTAATGGCATGTGTCCGTAGTTCCAGCTACTTGGAGGCTGAGGCAGAGGATTGCTTGAGCCCAGGAAATCAAGGTTGCAGTGAGCCATGATCATACCACTGCACTCTAGCTAGGGTGAGAGAGGGAAACTCGGTCTCAAAAAAACAAAACAAAGAAGAAAATAGATGAGAAATTAAAAAGATGTAGTCATAGACTAGTGGAAAACGTAGAGCTTGAATCCAGAATATATTAAAAACTACTGGAAATCAATAATGAAAAAGACACTTTTCTCCCCTAAAGGGGCAAAAGTCTTAAACAGAAACATGTAAAAGAAGATTTACTAATATTCAGTAAGCACATGAAAAGGCGCTAAAGCTCGTAAGTGATCAGGGAAATAGAAATTAAAACCATGATGAGATACTGTTTCCCACCCACTAAAAAGGATAAAATTAAAGACTGATTACACCAAATGTTGGTGAGAATGTAGAGCAGCTAGCTCTTTCTTTCTTTTCTTTTCTTCCTTTCCTTTCCTTTCCTTTCCTTCCTTTCTTTTTTTTTTTTTTTTTTTTTTTTTTTTTTTTTGAGACAGGATCTCGCTCTGTCACCCATGCTGGAGTACAGTGGCACAATTACGTCACAGCTCACTGCAGCCTCAACCTCCTGGGCTTAGGTGATCCTCCCTTCTCAGCCTTTTGAGTGGCTGGGATTACAGGTGTGGGCCACCATGCCCAGCTACTTTTAAATGTTTTTGTAGAGATGAGTTTCCCTATGTTGCGTACGCTGTTCTCAAACTCCCGGGCTCAAGTGATCCTCCCACCGTGGCCTCCCAAAGTGCTGGAATTACAGGTGTGAACCATTGACCCCAGCCTCAGCTCTGTCGCCCAGGCTGGAGTGCAGTGGCGTGATCTCGGCTCACTGCAAGCTCCGCCTCCTGGGTTCATGCCCTTCTCCCCCCTCAGCCTCCCTAGTAGCTGGGACTACAGGCGCCTGCCACCGCGCCCGGCTAATTTTTTTGTATTTTTAGTAGAGACAGGGTTTCACCGTGGTCTTGATCTCCTGACCTCGTGATCCGCCCGCCTTGGCCTCCCAAAGTGCTGGAATTACAGGCGTGAGCCACTGCACCCGGCCTAACTGTAACTCTTAAACATTGCTAGTGGGAATATGAAATGGTATAATCATTTTGGAAAACTGTCAGTTTCTTATAAGTTAAATATATATCTAGCATATGACCCAGTAGTTCTGTTCCTATTTAACCCTAGAGAACGAAAATATATTCACAGAGACCCACACATGAGTGCTAAAGCGGTTTAATTCATAATAACCAAGAGTTGGAAACAAGTCAAATTTCTGTCAACAAGAAAATGGATAAATAAATGTGGCAGATTCATAAAATGGAATACTAGTCAGTAGTAAAATTTTAAAAATGAACTATTGATATGAGCAATAATATAGCTGCCATTCATAAACATTATATAGAGCAAAAAAGCCAGACCCAAATGAGTACATATGTATAATTTCATATATATATGAAATTTAGAAACAGCTAAAGCCAATTGAGGTAGAAATCAGAATGGTAGTTGCCTGTGATGGCTGGAGATCAGGATTATAAAAATGTTCTCAATGAGACCAGGCATGGTGGTTCATGCCTGTAATCCCAGCACTTTGGGAGGCTAAGGTGGGTGGATCACTTGAAGTCAGGAGTTTGAGACCAGCCTGGGCAACATGGTGAAACCCCATCTCTACCAATATTACAAAAATTAGCCCATGTGGTGGTGCACACCTGTAGTCCCAGCTACTCCGGAGGCTGAGGCACAAGAATCACTCAAACCCAGGAGTTGGAGGCTGCAGTGAGCCGAGGTCTTGGTGCCACTGCACTCTAACCTGGGTGACAGAGTGAGACCGTCTCAAAGAAGATGAAAAAAAAAAAATGTTCTCTGTGTCAGTTGAGATAATGGTTACACAGACATAAGCATTTCTAAAACTCAACAAATTGTACATTTTAAGATCTGTGTATTTTACTGCATATAAGTATTACCTCAGTAAAAGATTAGTGTAAATTTTGAGGACATTTTCTCATTGATTTAAAAAATGTATATGTATGTGTGTGTATATATACATATCTCTCTGAAAAACTATGTTTAAATTAGTGCTAAAATACTTGTTTTGCCTTGGTTACATGGAAGTATTTTTGGATTTTTAGCAATATCTGTTAGGGAGAGTTTTACTTCTTTTGTATAAAAACACCCTGTGCACATAAAATTAATATTAATATAATTTGTATTCTTTTTCTCCTGCTAAAAACAAAACAAATGTCTAACAGTACAGCTATCAAAAATTATTTTTGTTTTTATTTTTTGAGTTGGAGTCTTACTCTGTCACCCGGGTTGGAGTATAGTGGTGTGATCTTGGCTCACTGCCACCTCAGCCACCCAGGTTCAGGCGATTCTCCTGCCTCAGCCTCCCAAGTAGCTGGGACTACAAGCGTGTACCCCAGGCTAATTTTTGTATTTTCAAAAATTACTTTTATACTATACTGTTTACATTTCCTTTTTTTTTTTTTTTTTGGAAAATTTTTTCTATAAGCAACAACTTTCTTTCTTTCTTTTTGTGAAGTGGCATGATCATAGCTCACTGTAGCCTTGAACTCCTGGGTCCAAGTGATCCTCCTGCCTCAGCCTCCCAAGTAGTTGGGACTACAGGCATGTGTCACTGCGCCCAGCTAATTTTTATTTTTATTTTTGTAAAGACTGGGCCTTGCCGTGTTGCCCAGGCTGGTCTTGAACTCCTGGTCTTCAGTGATCCTCCCTCCTCAGCCTTCCAAAGTGCTGGGATTACAGGTGTTAGCCACCGTGCCCAGCTATAACAAATTTCAGTATAAAGGGAAATCTTAATTTGTAGCAATTGAACTGTTAAGATTTTCCAGGATTCTTGGAATTAAAGCATTTTTCCCCGTGTTCTCTGCTGCCAGTTGTTTGGGTTTTCTTGTGTTTTGTTTTAAGAGACAGGGTCTTGCTTTATCACCCAGACTAGCGTGTAGTGACAGGATCATAGCTCACTATAGCCTTGAACTCCTGGGATCAAGCAGTTCTCCTGCCTCAGTGCGTGCAACCATGCCTGGCTAATTTTTAAATTTTTTTGTAGAGACAGGGTCTCCCTACTTGCACAGGCTGGTTTCATACTCCTGGCCTCAAGGGATCCTCCCACCTCGACCTCCCAAAGTGCTGAGACTTAGAGGCATGGACCACCATGCCCAGCCTCTGCTACTAGTTTTGAACATGAAATAAATACACTGAAAGCATACTTTTAAATAGCTAAATTTGCTAAAATCTGAGACTATAATTGTAAATATAAGAGACCCTGCTAAATTAGAGTTTAATTCAGATCTCAGTAGTTCTTTTTCATGCCAATGAATCACTAAATTAAAATTAGATGAACTGCCTAGGTGCAGTGGCTCACATCTGTAATCCCAGCACTTTGGAAAGTTGAGGCGGACACAATCACTTGAGCCCAGGAATTTGAAACCAGCCTGGGCAACATGGCAAAACTCTGTCTCTACAAAAAATAGAAAAATTAGCAAAGAGTAGTGGTATGTGCTTGTAGTCCCAGCTACTTGGGTTGCTGAGGTGGGAGGATCATTGGAGCCTGGGAGGTGGAGGTTGCAGTGAGCTGAGCCGCCCCTGCACTTGCACTTCAGCCAGAAGTGAGACAAAATAAGACCTTGTCTCCAAAAAAAAAAAAAACCAAGATGAACCACAAAGGCTAGGATTGTTTTTGTCAAGGTATGTATTTTCATAAGCCATTCTGAGCTCTCTAACCCACTTCATCTTCCAAGAGATACATGATCCTTTTTATTTGAAGCTCTAAGATTAGAGTGGCTGTATACTAATGATTAAAAATGAATGAACAATTTTTGCTCTGCTAGGTAAATAGTTTTAACTCTAGAAACCTAATTTAAAATCACTAATACACTATTTCATGTTTTCTTAATCTTTCTTATATATCCTATGTATTGTTTTTTCATTTTTCCAGTTCACCTTAATTATGTTTAAAGCTTTCTTTTTAAATTTTGCCTTTTTGTTTTATCCATGAAAATTATGTGGAAAAATTTTGATAGTCCTGTTGACCTTTTTTTTTTTTTTTCCAGTTGGGATCTCCCTCTCACCCAGGCTGGAGTGTAGTCGCATGATCTCGGCTCGCTGCAACCTCTACCTCCTGGGTTCAAGCGATCCTTCCACCTCAGCTTCCCAAGTAGCTGGGACTACAGGCATGCACCACCATGCCAGGCTAATTTTTGTCATTTTTAATAGAGATGGGGTTTCATCATGTTGCCTGGCTGGTCTCAAACTCCTGAGCTCAAGTGATCCACCTGCCTCAGCCTCCCAAAGTGTTGGGATTACAGGCATGAGCCACTGTGCCCGGCCTGACCTTTTTTTAAACCAAAAAATTTATTTATTACAGGAATCAGAATGTATTGTCACTATTATCTGCTAGCATTAAGAATAGTGATCAAGTTGAATTTTGTGTGAATTTCCTATTTACAAACACTTTTATTAATACTACAATGGTTCTGCTATGATTGAGCAGGAGCGAGTTCAGAAGACCTTTCCTCACCCAATTGATAAATGGGCCATTGCTGATGCACAATCTGCTATAGAAAAACGAAAAAGAAGAAATCCTCTTTTACTGCCTGTGGACAAAATCCATCCTTCGTTGAAGGTAACAAAAGATTAAACATTAGTTGGGGGGTGTTCTTTATAACAAATAATATTTTATTTCTATATTTATAAAGCATTAATGTAGCATGGTCTGTGTTAGTGTGTATATGTGCGCTTGCATGTATATACTTGTACATACATGTCATATAAATATGTATACAAAATAATTATAGTCTGGTGAAATTTGCTTTTCAAACAATATTAAAATTAATAGTGATAATGCATCAGTATTATTTTGTGGCATCTTTTTTTTTTTTTTTTTTTTTTTTAACAGAGACAGGGTCTTGCTGTGTTGCCAAGGCTGGTCTCAAACTCCTGGGCTCAGGCGATCCACCTACTTTGGCCTCCCAAAGTGGTAGGATAAGAGTCATGAGCCATCATGCCTGGCCCATTGTGGCATCTTCCAATGACTGTTACTCTGACTGATTCCTATGTAGTAGGCCATGATTCTCAGCCATTTGTTGATTAAGAAAGTATATAATGTCAGAAGCTACTATGAGTTCAGAGCAGAACTGTTTTTAAAATTAATTTGTATTATTACAGATTATTTTTTATATACTGGAAAAGTGGGCTAGGACCTAGTTTGCCTACTAGATGCATATTAGTGCATAGGGCAAAATATGCTTGATGTATATGGATTTTAAGAGTTTTGCAGCAAATTCAAGCACCCCGCCCCCCTGCGCACTCCCCCACCACACACACACACACACACACACACGCACACACACTTCCTCTCCTCCCCTCAGTAGAAACTACTGTAATTAGGGGATACTGGTTTTAAAACAGGGTCCTTGAAGATAGCAGATATTTTAATATTTGTCAGATGAGTTTTGGTTAATGTATTAGGAGGCTTTTAGTGGAGTGCAACCCAAGATCTCTAAAAGGCAGAGTTGTTAGATTGATAAAAGGCAGAGTTGTTAGATTCGATGTCTCTTAAAAGAAGAAAAGCCCCCAATTCAGGGACCAGAGATTCATTTTATAAACTACATTTAGACATATAGTTAATAGAAAGTTTTTTTATAAGCAAGGATGTTAAATAAGAATTTTTAAAGTGTTTAATACTTGACAGTGCTACATTTTGCAATTAAATTATTTATTCTTTTCACAGGAAGTGTTAGGGTACAAAGTGGACTACCATGTGTCCCTATATATTGTGGCTGTACTAGAATATATCTCAGCTGATATTTTAAAATTGGCTGGTAATTATGTTTTTAATATCCGGCATTATGAAATATCTCAGCAGGACATTAAAGTGTCAATGTGTGCGGATAAGGTAAGTGTTACAAGGTATTTAAACTTAACTTGAATAGCAACTATACTCATTTCTGCCTCAATCTTTTTGTATACATTATTAGATAAGTAATTTTTATAATTGCTAGTACTGGAAGAGAGAAAAATCCTGCCTTTACAGAGTAACCATGATATTTTCCAGGTTTTTAAGCATATGGCAGGATGGGGATCTCTTTTTTTGGTCAATAATCTTTTACTTACAAGAAAAAAACATCCAAGGCCTCAAACCAATTTAAGTAGTTTGAGTTTTATATTTTCAGAAAGAGAATATATAGAGTTCTACTCAGGTACTTTTAAGTGTAAGTAATTTTGAAGACGCTACTTTAGTTTCACAGCTTAGCTTAGTGAGGCACAGGGAGAGAGAAAATTAGGCTGAATGCTGAAGTTACTCCCCTCTGATCATTTTTTTTGTTTTTATATCTGTCTTCTTCCCTGGCTGTAAGCTACTTGCGGGAAGAAATTGAGTCTTTCATGTTATTCTGTACTCCTTTTCTCACCTTCTTATTTTTCTTCCTATTTATTTATTTATTTGAGACAAGGTCTCACTTTGTCACCCAGGCTGGAGTGCAGTGGCACAATCTCAGCTCACTGCAACCTTTGCCTCCCTGGCTCAAGCGATCCTCTTATCTCAGCCTCTCGAGTAGTTAGGACCACAGGCATGCATCACCACATCCAGCTGTTTTTGTGGTTTTTTTTTGGAGAGATAGGGTTTCACCATGTTGCCCAGGCTGGTCTTGAACTCCTGAGTTCAAGTGCCTGCCTCGGCCTCCCAAAGTGTTAGGATTATACACATGAGCCACTGCACACACTGAAGCTATAACACTGAATAAGATTGCAATCCTTGTATTAGAAGGTATTTATTTTACTGCAAAATAAAAAGAAACAGATAATTACAGAACAATATGATTAAAACTATTATACTAATAAGTCCGAGGTACAGTGGAGAAAGTAATGAACTCTAGCATGGGTGAGGCCAGAAAGACTACAGAGAAAATGCCTAAATGAAGCTCTCTCAGCGTGAACAACCTCCAGGACCTAGCACATGTCGGTGGTTCTCACCCTTGACTGCACATCAGAATTAATAGAAAGCTTTTAAAGAATGCTGATGCCTGCATATCACCCCCAGATATTTAACTGGCTTGGATTGGATCTCCAAACCTCAGTGTTCTTTGAAAGCATTCCAGGTAATTCTGATGTGCAGTTATAATGACTGAGACCCATTGTACGATTCCATAATTTCAGAAATGACTTTTCACTTACATTGTGGTTGCAATTCCTTGTTATCTCTATTTTGACTTCTAAAATTATGGCTACTTTTTTTTTTAACTTTGAAAATATCTTAGACTTATAGAAAAGTTGAAAGTATAACAAAAAGTACGCCCTTGCCACTTGAACCATATGAGAGTAAGTTGCCAACATAGTGTGTCCTATAAACAAGAACATTCTGCTACATTACCACAGTATGACTGACAGTCAAAATCCAGGAAATGAATACATTTGATACATTTTACCATCTAACTTTCAAACATCATTCATGTCTTGTCACATATCCTAATGATGTTTTTACCAAAATCATTCATTCCAGAAGCATATATTGTTTATGTGTCATGTATGTTTATCCTCTTCAGTCTGGAATAATTCCTCATTCTTCCCTTAACTTTTTTTTTTTTTTTTTTTTTTTTAAACATGGCAAAGCAGGCCAGGCATGGTGGATCACACCCGTAATCCCAGCACTTTGGGAGGCTGAGGCAGGCAGGTCACTTAAGGTCGAGTTCAAACCAGCCTAGTCAACGTGGCAAAACCCCGTCTCTACTAAAAATACAAAAAAAGTTGCTGGGCATGGTGGCACATGCCTGTAATCCTACTTACTCAGGAGGCTGAGCCACGAGAATCATTTGAACCCAGGAGGCAGAGTTTGCAGTGAGTTGAGATTGGGCCACTGCACTCCAGCCTGGGCGACAAAGCAAGACATTGTTTCAAAAAAAAAAAGATAGTAAAGTTGACTTTATTCAAGGGAGGTCATGGCAATAGGTACAGGGACCACTGCAGTGTAATCCCATGGTTGGGGAGAGAGACATTAGAATCAACTCTCCTCCCTTAAGTTTTATAACCTTTACACTTTTGAGGGTTACAGGTCAGTTATTGTGTAGAACGTCCCTCAATTTAGGTTTTCTCTGTTGTTTTCTCTTGGTTAGAATCAGGTAATGGTCTTCTTTGGCAGGAATATCATAGAAATTGTGCTGTGTTCTTCTCATTGCATTTTCTCAGATGGCACACAGGCACATGATTTCGTTGTGTCTCATTAGTAGTGGTGATGTTGACTGATTACTTGATTAGGGAATTTTCTGCCAGGCTTCTCATCTGTGAAGTTACTCTTTTCCCTTTTGTAATTAATAAATGAACATTTTGTGGAGTATTTTGAAACTGCGTATCTTATTCTTCATCACACTCAAATTTGTTTATCTTAATATGGACTAATGAATTATTATTTTATTCAATGGGTCGTAATCTGTTCCTTCATTATTTAGATGTTGCAGGCCAGGCACCATGGCTCATGCCTATAATCCCAGCACTTTGGGAGGCCGAGACAGGTGGATCGCTTGAGCTCAGGAGTTTGAGACCAGCCTGGGCAACATGTCTCTACAAAGAAAAAAAATTAGCCAGGCGTGTGCTTGTAACTATAGTCCCAGCTATTTGGGAGGTTGAGGTGGGAGAATCACTGGAGCTCGGGAGATTGAGGCTACATGAAGCCGAGATCATGCCACTGCACTCTGTCTCAAAAAAAAAAAAAAGTTTCGGTTGTTCCAGATTTGGTTATTAGGAGCCCTAGCTTGGTTTTTCTGTTCCTGTCTATTTGAGCACTTTCTTTTCTTTTCTCCTTCCTATTTATTAATTTATTAAATTATAAATTGACAAATTATAGTTGTATATATTTATGGAGTACAAGGTAAGGTTATGATCACGAAGACAATGTGGAATAATTAAATCAAGTTAATTAACATTTATTCAAGTACTTATTTTTTGTGGTGAGAACATTTGAAATTTAGTCTTAGGTAGTAGAATGATGGTTATAAGGCTAGGAAGGGTAGATGGAGTCGGGGAAATGGGGATGGTTAATGGGTACAAAAATATTGTTAGAATGAATGAGATCTAGTATTTGATATCTCAATAGGGTGACTACAGTCAACGATAATTTATTGTATATTTTACAACACTTAAAAGAGTATAATTGGATTGTTTGTAGCACAAAGAAAGGATAAATGCTTGAGGTGATGGAGACTCCATTTTATTCTGATGTATGCATTATATGCCTGCATTTACTCCTTAAATATATACACTTACTATGTACCCACAAAACTTTGTTTTGAAAATTGAAATGACAAAAAAATTTACTTTTTGCAATTTTGAAATGTAAATACATTATTATTTACTATATTCACCATACTGTGCAATAAATCTTACAAAAAAGACCCGATTCCTCCTAATTGAGGTTTTGTCCCCCTACCCTGCAGCCTCTGGTTACCACATTCTATTCTGCTTCTATGAGTTTGTTCTAGAGTCCACATGTAAGTGAAAACACATGTGCATTTTTTGTTGTTGTTTGTTTTTTGTTTTTTTGTTTTTGTTTTTCTTTTTTGAGATAGAGTCCCGCTCTGTCGCCCAGGTTGGAGTGTAGTGGCGTGATCTCAGCTCATTGCAACCTCTGCCCCCCAGGTTCAAGCGATTCTCCTGCCTTAGCCTCCCAAGTAGCTGGGAGTACAGGTGCCCGCCACCACGCCTGGCTAATTTTTGTGTTTTTAGTAGACGGGGTTTCACTATGTTGGTCAGGCTGGTCTCGAACTTCTGACCTCGTGATCTGCCCGCCTCGGCCTCCCAAAGTCCTGGGATTACAGGCGTGAGCCACCAGCTTGTTTGCTTTTGAGAGCTTGAGTCTCCTTCTGTCACCCAGGCTCACTGCAGCTTCAAACCCCTGGGCTCGGGCAATCCTCCTGCCTCAGCCTCACAAGTAGCTAGAGCTATAGGCATCTGCCACCATGCCCAGCTAATTTCTAAATTTTTGTAGGAATAGGGTCTCGCTATGTTGCCCAGGCCGGTCTGGAACTCCTGGCTTCAAGTGATTTTCTTGCCTCAACCTCCCAAGACACTGGGATTACAGATGTGGGCCACTGCACCAGGCCATAAAGTATTTTTTTTAAGTCATTCCTTTATTTGAAGCATTTTTCTGTGTCCTAAATCTCCACCTTTTGAGAGTTTTAAAAAATCATGTGGCAGGATTTTCAGATCCCCTTGTTATATTGCTTTTAGACTGATTTCTAAAACTGAAGATAATAGTCCAGATTTGGTCTGAGCAACAGAGTATATTGAAATGCATGTACGTATCCTTTATTCTATATGCTACTCTTTAATAATTTCAGCGTTAATATTTTGGCACCATGTTACTCTGTGTACTTACTGAGTCTGCAGATTTCTAAACTCCCGAGGACTGTTCCATGTGAAGTACCATTTTGTTATGTCTTTGATTTCTCCAACTTGTGCTGTTGATTTTTTGTTGTTATTGTAAGAATGAACGTGAATTTATCCCTAGAAAATTTCATACTGTTATTGAGGCTATGTTCCAGCATATGTAGATATTTTAAAAATTGAATTTTCATTCAGCATTTTAGGTACTCTTCCCACGTTTTTGTAATGTGTACAGATCTGATAAACCTTGAATTAAAATTATTTAGTAAAAATGTTGAAAAGGCCAGGTGCCTTTGAATCTGGGAGGCAGAAGTTGCAGTGAGCCGAGATCGTGCCACTGCACTCCAACCTGGGTGACAGAGTGAGACTCCATATTATTTTATTTATTTATTTTTTGTTGAGACGGAGTCTTGCTCTGTCGCCGAGGATGGAGTGCAGTGGCATGATCTTGGCTCACTGCAACCTCCGCCTCCCAGTTTCAAGTGATTCTCCTGCCTCAGCCTCTCGAGTAGCTGGGATAACAGGTGCCTGCCACCATGCCTGGCTAATATTTTTGTATTTTTAGTAGAGACGGGATTTTACCATGTTGGACAGGCCGGTCTCGAACTTCTGACCTCAGGTGATCCACCTGCTTCAGTCTCCCAAAATGCTGGGATTACAAGTGTAAGCCCCCGCATCCAGCCAATACTCTATCTTAAAATATATATATATATATATATATAGAGAGAGAGAGAGAGAAAAGGATTATATAAGAAATGAGATTTCTAGCATATGTTATTAGTGGCATTCTTCTAGGTTAAAAGTTACCACTTTTCTTCATTATTACCTTTTATTAGCTATTATTTCACATTTTGTTTAATTCATGGGTCAACAAACTTTACCTATAAAGGCCCAGGGGATAAACATTGTAGGCTTTGTGTGCCATACATCTTTCTTGCATCTACTCATCTCTGCCCTTGTAGCATGAAAGCAGCCGTAAATGAATTAGCGTGGGCTATGTTCCAGCAAAACTTTATTTACAAAAACAGTCTGTGGGCTGGATTTGGCTGGTAGTTTGCTGGTCCTTGTTTCAGACATTCCTGTCATGATCCCCTATTTGTCACAAGAGACTGTCATATGCTTAGCTAAAATCCGGATGACTTGGCCGGGCGTGGTGGCTCACGCCTGTAATCCTAGCACTTTGGGAGGCCAAGACTGGCAGATTGTCGGAGCTCAGGAATTCGAGACCGGCCTGGGCAACATGGTGAAACTCCATCTCTACTATAATACAAAAAATCAGCCAGACGGTGGCAGTTGCCTGTAATCCCAGCTACTCAGGAGGCTGAAGCACGAGAATTGCTTGAACCTGGGAGGCGGAGGCTGCGGTGAGCTGAGTGCCACTGCTCTCCAGCCTGGGTAACAAAGTGAAACTATGTCTCAAAAAAAAAAAAAATCCAGATGACTTGATTTGTGGATCTAGTTATGTAACCATAAGTAATGAGATTGTATGACATGATGTGATCTTAGTATATCCAAACTGATTTCTAGAGATCACTAGTTCAAGAGCTCACAAACCATCTGTTTAATAATTATTTGAATACATGGTTTCTAGGGATATCTTTAATTTGCCAGACAGAGAACTTGAAACCAGCCCTATTTCTTTACATTTAAAAATAAAAGCAACATTTGACTATATGAGGTATTCTAGCATATCAAAGATTGCTGAGAATTAGATGATCATAGGAAAGAACCATAGAATTTAAGTTCTAGTATATATGTCATTATTAAGGAAAATAGTATTTAAACTGGAAAAGTTGAACATATAAATGCTTAAGAAGGAAATTAATGTGTAGGAAAGGTAAAGGCCAGGCACAGTGCTTCACGCTTGTAGTCCCAGCACTTTAGGAGGCTGAGGCAGGAGGATATATTGAGCCCAGGAGTTTGAGACCAGCCTGGGCAGCACAGCAAGACTTCATCTCTACAAAAAAATTTAGAAAAAGAAACAAAGAAAGAAAGGTGAGACACCCTGGAGAATATAGCAAGACCTCATCTCTACTAAAAATTAAAAAAAATGTTAGCTGGGTATGGTGGGGCATCCAACTACTTGGAAGGCTGCGGTAGGAGGATTGCTTGAGCCTGAGAAATTGAGGCTGTAATGAGCTATTGTGCCATTGGGCAATAGAGGACAAAAAAAAAAAAAAAAAATGAGAGAATAAGAGGTCACAAAGCTGCTCTGAAGAAACTTAGTTCACCAGATCTAGATGTACTAGCAGTTGAGTTCTGTATTTTCTTTTTAACCTATTGAATTATACTTTTTTTTTTTCTGAAACAAACGCTTGCTCTCTCGACCAGGCTGGAGTATAATGGAGTGATCCTGGCTCACTGCAACCTCTGCCTCCTGGGTTCAAGCAGTTCTCCTGCCTCAGTCTCCTGAGTAGCTGGGATTACAGGCACCTGCCACACGCCTGGCTAATTTTTGTATTTTTAATAAAGACAGGGTTTTGCCGTGTTGGCCAGGCTGGTCTCGAACTCCTGACCTCAAGTGATCTGCCTGCCTTGGCCTCCCAAAGTGCTGGGATTACAGGCGTGAGCCACGCCTGGCCTTTTTTTTTTTTTTTTTTTTTTTGAGACGGAGTCTCGCTCTGTCG